>NC_042966.1:46182143-46324739 GCF_901001165.1 Salmo trutta | reverse complement strand
TGGAGACCCATCCATAACTATAGTGTAGGTAGAGGCCTGTCCTCAGTCCTGTAATAGAGGAAACCCATCCATAACTATAGTGTAGAGGCCTGTCCTCCGTCCGTAATGGAGACCCATCCATATACTATAGTGTAGAGGCCTGTCTCCGTCCCATAATGGAGACCCCATCCATAACTATAGTGTAAAGGCCTGTCCTCCGTCCCGTAATAGATGGAGACCCATCAAGTAACTATAGTGTAGAGGCCTGTCCTCCGTCCCGTTATAGATGGAGACCCATCCATAACTATAGTGTAGAGGCCTCCTGTCCTCCGTCTGTAATAGAGGGAGACACATCCATAAACTATCAGGTAGAGGCCTGTCCTCCGTCCTGTAATAGAGGGAGACCCCATCCATAATTATAGTGTAGAGGGCCTGTCCTCCGGTCCCGTAATAGATGGAGACCCATCCATAACTATAGTGTAGAGGCCTGTCCTCCGTCCCTTAATGGAGGCCCATCCATAACTATAGTGTAGAGGCCTGTCCTCCGTCCCGTAATAGAGGGAGACCCATCCATAACTATAGTGTAGAGGCATGTCCTCCGTCCCGTAATAGATAGAGACCCATCCATAACTATAGTGTAGAGGCCTGTCCTCTGTCCCGTAATGGAGACCCATCCATAACTATAGTGTAGAGGCCTGTCCTCTGTCCCGTAATAGATGGAGACCCATCCATAACTATAGTGTAGAGGCCTGTCCTCCGTCCCATAATGGAGACCCATCCATAACTATAGTGTAGAGGCCTGTCCTCCGTCCTGTAATAGATAGAGACCCATCCATAACTATAGTGTAGAGGCCTGTCCTCCGTCCTGTAATGGAGACCCATCCATAACTATAGTGTAGAGGCCTGTCCTCTGTCCCGTAATAGATGGAGACCCATCAATAACTATAGTGTAGAGCCCTGTCCTCCGTCCTGTAATAGATGGAGACCCATCCATAACTATAGTGTAGAGGCCTGTCCTCCGTCCCGTAATGGAGACCCATCCATAACTATAGTGTAAAGGCCTGTCCTCCGTCCCGTAATAGATGGAGACCCATCCATAACTATAGTGTAGAGGCCTGTCCTCCGTCCTGTAATAGATGGAGGCCCATCCATAACTATAGTGTAGAGGCCTGTCCTCCGTCCTGTAATAGAGGGAGACCCATCCATAACTATAGTGTAGAGGCCTGTCCTCCGTCCTGTAATAGATGGAGACCCATCCATAACTATAGTGTAGAGGCCTGTCCTCCG
Organism: Salmo trutta; assembly: GCF_901001165.1. Lineage (NCBI taxonomy): Eukaryota > Metazoa > Chordata > Actinopteri > Salmoniformes > Salmonidae > Salmo > Salmo trutta. Next base: position 46,323,473 of record NC_042966.1, on the reverse strand, counting down.
TCCCATAATGGAGACCTATCGATAACTATAGTGTAGAGGCCTGTCCTCCATCCCGTAATGGAGTCCCATCCATAACTATAGTGTAGAGGCCTGTACTCCATCCTGAAATAGATGGAGACCCATCGATAACTATAGTGTAGAGGCCTGTCCTCCGTCCCTTAATGGAGACCCATCCATAACTATAGTGTAGAGGCCTGTCCTCCGTCCCGTAATAGATGGAGACCCATCCATAACTATAGTGTAGAGGCCTGTCCTCCGTCCTGTAATAGAGGGAGACCCATCCATAACTATAGTGTAGAGGCCTGTCCTCCGTCCTGTAATAGAGGGAGACCCATCCATAACTATAGTGTAGAGGCCTGTCCTCCGTCCCGTAATAGATGGAGACCCATCCATAACTATAGTGTAGAGGCCTGTCCTCCGTCCCGTAATAGAGGGAGACCCATCCATAATTATAGTGTAGAGGCCTGTCCTCCGTCCCGTAATAGATGGAGACCCATCCATAACTATAGTGTAGAGGCCTGTCCTCCGTCCCTTAATGGAGGCCCATCCATAACTATAGTGTAGAGGCCTGTCCTCCGTCCCGTAATAGAGGGAGACCCATCCATAACTATAGTGTAGAGGCATGTCCTCCGTCCCGTAATAGATAGAGACCCATCCATAACTATAGTGTAGAGGCCTGTCCTCTGTCCCGTAATGGAGACCCATCCATAACTATAGTGTAGAGGCCTGTCCTCTGTCCCGTAATAGATGGAGACCCATCCATAACTATAGTGTAGAGGCCTGTCCTCCGTCCCATAATGGAGACCCATCCATAACTATAGTGTAGAGGCCTGTCCTCCGTCCTGTAATAGATAGAGACCCATCCATAACTATAGTGTAGAGGCCTGTCCTCCGTCCTGTAATGGAGACCCATCCATAACTATAGTGTAGAGGCCTGTCCTCTGTCCCGTAATAGATGGAGACCCATCAATAACTATAGTGTAGAGCCCTGTCCTCCGTCCTGTAATAGATGGAGACCCATCCATAACTATAGTGTAGAGGCCTGTCCTCCGTCCCGTAATGGAGACCCATCCATAACTATAGTGTAAAGGCCTGTCCTCCGTCCCGTAATAGATGGAGACCCATCCATAACTATAGTGTAGAGGCCTGTCCTCCGTCCTGTAATAGATGGAGGCCCATCCATAACTATAGTGTAGAGGCCTGTCCTCCATCCTGTAATAGATGGAGACCCATCCATAACTATAGTGTAGAGGCCTGTCCTCCGTCCCATAATGGAGACCTATCGATAACTATAGTGTAGAGGCCTGTCCTCCATCCCGTAATGGAGTCCCATCCATAACTATAGTGTAGAGGCCTGTACTCCATCCTGAAATAGATGGAGACCCATCGATAACTATAGTGTAGAGGCCTGTCCTCCGTCCCTTAATGGAGACCCATCCATAACTATAGTGTAGAGGCCTGTCCTCCGTCCCGTAATAGATGGAGACCCATCCATAACTATAGTGTAGAGGCCTGTCCTCCGTCCTGTAATAGAGGGAGACCCATCCATAACTATAGTGTAGAGGCCTGTACTCCGTCCTGTAATAGAGGGAGACCCATCCATAACTATAGTGTAGAGGCCTGTCCTCCGTCCCGTAATAGATGGAGACCCATCCATAACTATAGTGTAGAGGCCTGTCCTCCGTCCCTTAATAGATGGAGACCCATCCATAACTATAGTGTAGAGGCCTGTCCTCCGTCCCGTAATAGAGGGAGACCCATCCATAACTATAGTGTAGAGCCCTGTCCTCCGTCCCGTAATGGAGACCCATCCATAACTATAGTGTAGAGGCCTGTCCTCCATCCCGTAATAGATGGAGACCCATCCATAACTAAAGTGTAGAGGCCTGTCCTCCGTCCCGTAATGGAGACCCATCCATAACTATAGTGTAGAGGCCTGTCCTCCGTCCCGTAACGGAGACACATCCATAACTATAGTGTAGAGGCCTGTCTTCCTTCCCATAATGGAGACACATCCACAACTATAGTGTAGAGGCCTGTCCTCCGTCCCGTAATAGATGTAGACCCATCCATAACTATAGTGTAGAGGCCTGTCCTCCGTCCTGTAATAGAGGGAAACCCATCCATAACTATAGTGTAGAGGCCTGTCCTCCGTCCTGTAATAGATGTAGACCCATCCATAACTATAGTGTAGAGGCCTGTCCTCCGTCCTGTAATAGAGGGAAACCCATCCATATCTATAGTGTAGAGGCCTGTCCTCTGTCCCGTAATAGAGGGAAACCCATCCATAACTATAGTGTAGAGTCCTGTCCTCCGTCCAGTAATAGATGGAGACCCATCTATAACTATAGTGTAGAGGCCTGTCCTCCGTCCCGTAATGGAGACCCATCCATAACTATAGTGTAGAGGCCTGTCCTTCGTCCCGTAATAGAGGGAAACCCATCCATAACTATAGTGTAGAGGCCTGTCCTCCGTCCCGTAATGGAGGCCCATCCATAACTATAGTGTAGAGGCCTGTACTCCGTCCTGTAATAGAGGGAAACCCATCCATAACTATAGTGTAGAGGCCTGTCTTCCGTCCCGTAATGGAGGCCCATCCATAACTATAGTGTAGAGGCCTGTCCTCCGTCCCGTAATGGAGACCCATCCATAACTATAGTGTAGAGGCCTGTCCTCCGTCCCGTAATAGAGGGAAACCCATCCATAACTATAGTGTAGAGGCCTGTCCTCTGTCCCGTAATGGAGACCAATCTATAACTATAGTGTAGAGGCCTGTCCTCCGTCCCGTAATGGAGGCCCATCCATAACTATAGTGTAGAGGCCTGTCCTCCGTCCTGTAATAGAGGGAAACCCATCCATAACTATAGTGTAGACGCCTGTCCTCCGTCCTGTAATAGATGGTGACCCATCCATAACTATATTGTAGAGGTCTGTCCTCCATCCCGTAATGGAGACCTATCCATAACTATAGTGTAGAGGCCTGTCCTCCGTCCCATAATGGAGACCCATCCATAACTATAGTGTAGAGTCCTGTCCTCCGTCCCGTAATAGATGGAGACCCATCCATAACTATAGTGTAGAGGCCTGTCCTCCGTCCCGTAATAGATGGAGACCCATCCATAACTATAGTGTAGAGGCCTGTCCTCCGTCCTGTAATAGAGGGAGACCCATCCATAATTATAGTGTAGAGGCCTGTCCTCCGTCCCGTAATAGATGGAGACCCATCCATAACTATAGTGTAGAGGCCTGTCCTCCGTCCCTTAATGGAGGCCCATCCATAACTATAGTGTAGAGGCCTGTCCTCCATCCCGTAATAGAGGGAGACCCATCCATAACTATAGTGTAGAGGCATGTCCTCCGTCCCGTAATAGATAGAGACCCATCCATAACTATAGTGTAGAGGCCTGTCCTCTGTCCCGTAATGGAGACCCATCCATAACTATAGTGTAGAGGCCTGTCCTCCGTCCTGTAATAGATGGAGACCCATCCATAACTATAGTGTAGAGGCCTGTCCTCCATCCCGTAATGGAGCCCCATCCATAACTATAGTGTAGAGGCCTGTCCTCCGTCCCATAATAGAGGGAGACCCATCCATAACTATAGTGTAGAGGCCTGTCCTCCGTCCCGTAATGGAGACCAATCCATAACTATAGTGTAGAGGCCTGTCCTCTGTCCCGTAATAGATGGAGACCCATCCATAACTATAGTGTAGAGGCCTGTCCTCCGTCCTGTAATAGATAGAGACCCATCCATAACTATAGTGTAGAGGCCTGTCCTCCGTCCTGTAATGGAGACCCATCCATAACTATAGTGTAGAGGCCTGTCCTCTGTCCCGTAATAGATGGAGACCCATCCATAACTATAGTGTAGAGCCCTGTCCTCCGTCCTGTAATAGATGGAGACCCATCCATAACTATAGTGTAGAGGCCTGTCCTCCGTCCCGTAATGGAGACCCATCCATAACTATAGTGTAGAGGCCTGTCCTCCGTCCCGTAATAGATGGAGACCCATCCATAACTATAGTGTAGAGGCCTGTCCTCCGTCCCGTAATAGAGAGAAACCCATCCATAACTATAGTGTAGAGGCCTGTCCTCTGTCCCGTAATGGAGACCCATCCATAACTATAGTGTAGAGGCCTGTCCTCCGTCCTGTAATAGAGGGAAACCCATCCATAACTATAGTGTAGAGGCCTGTCCTCCGTCCTGTAATAGATGGAGACCCATCCATAACTATAGTGTAGAGGCCTGTCCTCCGTCCAGTAATAGATGGAGACCCATCCATATCTATAGTGTAGAGGCCTGTCCTCCGTCCCGTAATGGAGATCCATCCATAACTATAGTGTAGAGGCCTGTCCTCCGTCCTGTAATAGATGCAGACCCATCCATAACTATAGTGTAGAGGCCTGTCCTCCGTCCCGTAATGGAGACCCATCCATAACTATAGTGTAGAGGCCTGTCCTCCGTCCCGTAATGGAGACCCATCCATAACTATAGTGTAGAGGCCTGTCCTCCGTCCTGTAATAGAGGGAAACCCATCCATAACTATAGTGTAGAGGCCTGTCCTCCGTCCTGTAATAGATGGAGACCCATCCATAACTATAGTGCAGAGGCCTGTCCTCCATCCTGTAATAGAGGGAGACCCATCCATAACTATAGTGTAGAGGCCTGTCCTCCGTCCTGTAATAGATGGAGACCCATCCATAACTATAGTGTAGAGGCCTGTCCTCCATCCTGTAATAGATGGAGACCCATCCATAACTTTAGTGTAGAGGCCTGTCCTCCGTCCTTTAATAGATGGAGATCCATCCATAACTATAGTGTAGAGGCCTGTCCTCCGTCCTGTAATAGATGGAGACCCATCCATAACTATAGTGTAGAGGCCTGTCCTCCGTCCCGTAATGGAGTCGCATCCATAACTATAGTGTAGAGGCCTGTCCTCCGTCCCATAATGGAGACCCATCCATAACTATAGTGTAGAGGCCTGTCCTCCGTCCCGTAATAGATGGAGACCCATCCATAACTATAGTGTAGAGGCCTGTCCTCCGTCCCGTAATAGATGGAGACCCATCCATAACTTTAGTGTAGAGGCCTGTCCTCCGTCCTGTAATAGAGGGAGAACCCATCCATAACTATAGTGTAGAGGCCTGTCCTCCGTCCTGTAATAGAGGGAGACCCATCCATAACTATAGTGTAGAGGCCTGTCCTCCGTCCCGTAATAGATGGAGACCCATCCATAACTATAGTGTAGAGGCCTGTCCTCCGTCCCGTAAGGGAGACCCATCCATAACTATAGTGTAGAGGCCTGTCCTCTGTCCCGTAATAGATGGAGACCCATCCATAACTATAGTGTAGAGGCCTGTCCTCCGTCCTGTAATAGATAGAGACCCATCCATAACTATAGTGTAGAGGCCTGTCCTCCGTCCTGTAATGGAGACCCATCCATAACTATAGTGTAGAGGCCTGTCCTCTGTCCCGTAATAGATGGAGACCCATCCATAACTATAGTGTAGAGCCCTGTCCTCCGTCCTGTAATAGATGGAGACCCATCCATAACTATAGTGTAGAGGCCTGTCCTCCGTCCCGTAATGGAGACCCATCCATAACTATAGTGTAAAGGCCTGTCCTCCGTCCCGTAATAGATGGAGACCCATCCATAACTATAGTGTAGAGGCCTGTCCTCCGTCCCGTAATAGAGAGGAACCCATCCATAACTATAGTGTAGAGGCCTGTCCTCTGTCCCGTAATGGAGACCCATCCATAACTATAGTGTAGAGGCCTGTCCTCCGTCCTGTAATAGAGGGAAACCCATCCATAACTATAGTGTAGAGGCCTGTCCTCCGTCCTGTAATAGATGGAGACCCATCCATAACTATAGTGTAGAGGCCTGTCCTCCGTCCAGTAATAGATGGAGACCCATCCATATCTATAGTGTAGAGGCCTGTCCTCCGTCCCGTAATGGAGATCCATCCATAACTATAGTGTAGAGGCCTGTCCTCCGTCCTGTAATAGATGGAGACCCATCCATAACTATAGTGTAGAGGCCTGTCCTCCGTCCCGTAATGGAGACCCATCCATAACTATAGTGTAGAGGCCTGTCCTCCGTCCCGTAATGGAGACCCATCCATAACTATAGTGTAGAGGCCTGTCCTCCGTCCTGTAATAGAGGGAAACCCATCCATAACTATAGTGTAGAGGCCTGTCCTCCGTCCTGTAATAGATGGAGACCCATCCATAACTATAGTGTAGAGGCCTGTCCTCCATCCTGTAATAGAGGGAGACCCATCCATAACTATAGTGTAGAGGCCTGTCCTCCGTCCTGTAATAGATGGAGACCCATCCATAACTATAGTGTAGAGGCCTGTCCTCCATCCTGTAATAGATGGAGACCCATCCATAACTTTAGTGTAGAGGCCTGTCCTCCGTCCTTTAATAGATGGAGATCCATCCATAACTATAGTGTAGAGGCCTGTCCTCCGTCCTGTAATAGATGGAGACCCATCCATAACTATAGTGTAGAGGCCTGTCCTCCGTCCCGTAATGGAGTCCCATCCATAACTATAGTGTAGAGGCCTGTCCTCCGTCCCATAATGGAGACCCATCCATAACTATAGTGTAGAGGCCTGTCCTCCGTCCCGTAATAGATGGAGACCCATCCATAACTATAGTGTAGAGGCCTGTCCTCCGTCCCGTAATAGATGGAGACCCATCCATAACTTTAGTGTAGAGGCCTGTCCTCCGTCCTGTAATAGAGGGAGAACCCATCCATAACTATAGTGTAGAGGCCTGTCCTCCGTCCTGTAATAGAGGGAGACCCATCCATAACTATAGTGTAGAGGCCTGTCCTCCGTCCCGTAATAGATGGAGACCCATCCATAACTATAGTGTAGAGGCCTGTCCTCCGTCCCGTAAGGGAGACCCATCCATAACTATAGTGTAGAGGCCTGTCCTCCGTCCCGTAATAGAGGGAGTCCCATCCATAACTATAGTGTAGAGGCCTGTCCTCCGTCCCATAATGGAGACCCATCCATAACTATAGTGTAGAGGCCTGTCCTCCATCCTGTAATAGATGGAGATCCATCCATAACTATAGTGTAGAGGCCTGTCCTCCGTCCTGTACTAGATGGAGACCCATCCATAACTATAGTGTAGAGGCCTGTCCTCCATCCTGTAATAGATGGAGACCCATCCATAACTATAGTGTAGAGGCCTGTCCTACGTCCTGTAATAGACGGAGATCCATCCATAACTATAGTGTAGAGGCCTGTCCTCCATCCTGTAATAGATGGAGACCCATCCATAACTATAGTGTAGAGGCCTGTCCTCTGTCCCGTAATGGAGACCCATCCATAACTATAGTGTAGAGGCCTGTCCTCCGTCCCGTAATGGAGACCCATCCATAACTATAGTGTAGAGGCCTGTCCTCCGTCCTGTAATAGATGGAGACCCATCCATAACTATAGTGTAGAGGCCTGTCCTCCGTCCCGTAATGGAGACCCATCCATAACTATAGTGTAGAGGCCTGTCCTCTGTCCTGTAATAGATGGAGACCCATCCATAACTATAGTGTAGAGGCCTGTCCTCCATCCTGTAATAGATGGAGACCCATCCATAACTATAGTGTAGAGGCCTGTCCTCCGTCCTGTAATAGATGGAGACCCATCCATAACTATAGTGTAGAGGCCTGTCCTCCTTCCTGTAATAGATGGAGAATCATCCATAACTATAGTGTAGAGGCCAGTCCTCCGTCCCGTAATAGATGGAGACCCATCCATAACTATAGTGTAGAGGCCTGTCCTCCGTCCAGTAATAGATGGAGACCCATCCATAACTATAGTGTAGAGGCCTATCCTCCGTCCAGTAATAGATGGAGACCCATCTATAACTATAGTGTAGAGAACTGTCCTCCGTCCCGTAATAGAGGGAAACCCATCCATAACTATAGTGTAGAGGCCTGTCCTTCGTCCCGTAATGGAGACCCATCCATAACTATAGTGTAGAGGCCTGTCCTCCGTCCTGTAATAGATGGAGATCCATCCATAACTATAGTGTAGAGGCCTGTCCTCCGTCCCGTAATGGAGACCCATCCATAACTATAGTGTAGAGGCCTGTCCTCCGTCCCGTAATAGAGGGAGACCCATCCATACCTATAGTGTAGAGGCCTGTCCTCCGTCCTGTAATAGAGGGAGACCCATCTATAACTATAGTGTAGAGGCCTGTCCTCCGTCCTGTAATAGATGGAGACCCATCCATAACGATAGTGTAGAGGCCTGTCCTCCGTCCCGTAATAGATGGAGACCCATCCATAACTATAGTGTAGAGGCCTGTCCTCCGTCCCGTAATAGATGGAGACCCATCCATAACCATATTGTAGAGGCCTGTCCTCTGTCCTGTAATAGATGGAGACCCATCCATAACTATAGTGTAATGGCCTGTCCTCTGTCCCGTAATGGAGACCCATCCATAACTATAGTGTAGAGGCCTGTCCTCCGTCCCGTAATGGAGACCCATCCATAACTATAGTGTAGAGGCCTGTCCTCCGTCCCGTAATGGAGACCCATCCATAACTATAGTGTAGAGGCCTGTCCTCTGTCCCGTAATAGATGGAGACCCATCCATAACTATAGTGTAGAGGCCTGTCCTCCGTCCTGTAATAGAGCCCCATCCATAACTATAGTGTAGAGACCTGTCCTCCGTCCCGTAATAGATGGAGACCCATCCATAACTATAGTGTAGAGGCCTGTCCTCCGTCCTGTAATAGAGACCCATCCATAACTATAGTGTAGAGACCTGTCCTCCGTCCCGTAATAGATGGAGACCCATCCATAACTATAGTGTAGAGGCCTGTCCTCCGTCCCGTAATGGAGACCCATCCATAACTATAGTGTAGAGGCCTGTCCTCTATCCCGTAATAGATGGAGACCCGTCTATGCAAAAGCCCACCATTCGATCCCATGGAATCTGTTTTTCATCAGTATAGCCACGCAGCACACTGAAAACAGGGCCGGCCCTCCCATTGGGCAAGATTTTGAGGCCGTTTACGGCGCACTTGAATTCATGGCGGCAAATGATTGTATTGTTTTTCATGTTTGTGTGTGACAAAGACAGTCAGTGATTAAGGCAGTAACCCAAAATAACCTGTTAATGCTAGTGATTAAGGCAGTAGCCTAACCTAGCCTGTTAATGCTAGTGATTAAGACAGTAGCCTATCCTAGCCTGTTAATGCTAGTGATTAAGACAGTAGCCCAGGGGTGTCAAAGAGAGAGATGATTTTGTAAAGTTTAAAAATGAGCTGCAATTTTTCAATAAAAGAAACTGCTGTTCCAATTGCGTCCACTGGATGGCGCAATAGCAATTGTGTTAAGCAAGAAAACCGTTTATACCGGAGCAGAGCAAGTAGGTCAAGCAAGTGCAGCCAGTCCGGATGAGCTACTTTGTTTTGCCCGCGATATTTATTACGGCTTCTACTTTTAACATTATGTGCTTTGGCACCCTCATTGCCCCAATATGTCTCTGTCAAAAAAGAGAAAAGTGGACGCAGAGTGCAGAGTGTTCCAAGAAAAATGGTCATCCTCCTATTTATTCATGGAATTGAATGGGAAAGCAGTATGTTTGGTGTGTTCACAGCATGTTGCAGTGCTGAAAGAGTATAACCTTCGTCGCCACTATGTGAGTCTTCATGCCGACAAATATGACAACTTTCAAGGACAGCGGAGAAGAGAGAAGGTGAATGAACAGTTGGCGGGTCTGAAGAAACAGCAGTCTGTGTTTACTCACAGCCGAGAGATCAGTGACGCTGCAGTGAAAGCTAGCTACCTCATTGCTAATGAAATCGCAGTGCCTTCAAAACCATTTAGTGAGGGTGAATTTGTAAAAACATGCATGATGAAGGCAGCGGAGATTGTGTGCCCTGAAAAGCGCCAGGCTTTTGCAAATATCAGCCTGACAAGAAACACAGTTGCAGACAGGATTTCCGATCTTTCAGTGGATTTGGACAGCCAGTTGAAGCAAAAGTAAAGTCATTTATTGGGTTTTCAGTTGCAATTGATGAAAGCACGGACATTACAGATGTTGCACAACTGGCCATTTTCATCCACGGAGTTGATGACACATTGACCGTCACCGAGGAGTTCGTGGAGTTGGTGCCGATGACAGATACAACGACAGCAGCTGATATTTTCACCGCACTCGTCGGCGCGCTGGACAGGATCGGAGTGGACTGGTCCCGCGCTGTCAGCCTGGCTACAGATGGTGCGCCCTCAATGATCGGGAAAAAAGCAGGCGTTGTGACAAAGTTCAGAGAGAAAGTGCAATCTGCAAATGGAGGACGTGATTTTTGGACTTTTCACTGTATTTTGCACCAGGAGGCTTTGTGTTGCAAGTCATTAAAGATGGATAACGTCATGAAGGTGGTCATCCAAACTGTTAATTTCATCCGATCCAGAAGCCTGAATCACCGTCAGTTTGACAGCCTTCTCAGAGAGAAAGACCACATCCATGGCCTGCCATACCACACTGAGGTAAGATGGTTAAGCCGAGGTGCTGTGCTTAGGCGTTTCTTTGATTTACGAGAAGAAATTGAACAGTTCATGGAAGAAAAGGGCAAACCAGTGTTAGAATTTCATTCCGCAGAATGGATGCAGGACCTTGCATTTATGGTGGATGTTACAGAGCACCTGAATAACTTGAACAAACAGCTGCAAGGGCGCAACAAAGTCGTCACGCAGTATTATGACAGCATACGTTCTTTCAAGTTGAAGCTGTCATTGTGGGAGACGCAACTCGCCGGTGGTGATGCAGCTCACTTCCCCTGTCTGAAAAATGTGTGCGCGACCCAACATGTGGCAGACATGAAGCGGTTCAAAGATAAAATAACGGGACTGTTACGGGAGTTTGAGCAACGCTTTCAGATTTTTGGTGAACTGGAGAAAGACTTCAACGTTTTTTGCTCGCCATTCACCGTGAATCCCTCTGATCTGCCCGTCAGCATCCAACTTGAAATAATAGACTTGCCGTGTGACTCGGATATGAAGGGCAAATTTGCCGCAGCTGGCTTAGACACATTTTATCAGAATCTCTTGCCAGGTTACCCCAACTTGACAGCCCTCGCTGCAAAACTGTTGTGCATGTTTGGAACCACATATCTTTGTGAGCAAGTTCTCTGTAATGAGCATAAATAAAACAAATCTGCGCTCAAGGCACAAGCACTTGAATCACATCCTGAAGTTGGCTGCCACTCAGGATGTGACGCCTGATATTGATGCGCTGGTGAAAGCTAAAAGATGCCAGGTATCAGGAGTCAAATAAACTATGCAACCCCACTTAAAGTGCTGCATGAGACACCCTGATATAGTTCTGTGATCTGTGATATACTTCTGTGAATCACTGAGGCATTGTGTGTTTGTGTGTTCTTTTTCTTTAGAATTTTCAAATAAACTTGAGGTGTTTTATGATTAATAGTGATGTTGTGCTTGTACTATTGTGGACACACTGTCCTCAGGCTCCAGCTTTATGTTTTATGTTGATCGTATTAAAACAAAGAAAACAATCTGAAGTTGTTGTTTTTAAGTTATATATACCATGATTTTACCGGTCCGGCCCACTTGGGAATAGATTTTCCTCCATGTGGTCCCTGAGCTAAAATGAGGTTGACACCCCTGCAGTAGCCTATCTTAGCCTATTAATGCTAGTGATTAAGGCAGTAGCCTAACCTAGCCTGTTAATGCTAGTGATTAAGAGAGTAGACTAACCTAGCTTGTTAATGCTAGTGATTAAGACAGTAGCCTAACTTAGCCTGTTAATGCTAGTGATTAAGAGAGTAGCCTAACCTAGCCTGTTAATGCTAGTGATTAAGGCAGTAGCCTAACCTAGCCTGTTAATGCTAGTGATTAAGACAGTAGCCTAACTTAGCCTGTTAATGCTAGTGATTAAGAGAGTAGCCTAACCTAGCCTGTTAATGCTAGTGATTAAGACAGTAGCCTAACTTAGCCTGTTAATGCTAGTGATTAAGAGAGTAGCCTAACCTAGCCTGTTAATGCTAGTGATTAAGACAGTAGCCTAACCTAGCCTGTTAATGCTAGTGATTAAGACAGTAGCCTAACATAGCCTGTTAATGCTAGTGATTAAGGCAGTAGCCTATCCTAGCCTGTCAACCGTTAAAGCCTTGGTTTCATGCATGTTAACATCAGAAGCCTCCTCCCTAAGTTTGTTTTACTCACTGCTTTAGCACACTCCGCCAACCCTGATGTCCTTGCCGTGTCTGAATCCTGGCTTAGGAAGGCCACCAAAAATTCAGAGATTTCCATCCCCAACTACAACATTTTCCGTCAAGATAGAACTGCCAAAGGGGGAGGAGTTGTAATCTACTGCAGAGATAGCCTGCAAAGTTCTGTCATACTTTCCAAGTCTATGCCCAAACAGTTCGAGCTTCTAATTTTAAAAATGAATCTCTCCAGAAATAAGTCTCTCACTGTTGCCGCCTGTTATAGACCCCACTCAGTTCCCAGCTGTGCCCTGGACACCATATGTGAATTGATTGCCCCCAATTTATCTTCAGAGTTCGTTCTCAATCTAAGCTAGATGCCCTCAATCTTACAAAAATCATCAAGGAACCCACCAGGTACAACCCTAAATCCGTAACCATGGGCACCCTAATAAATATTATCCAGACCAACTTGCCCTCCAAATACACCTCTACTGTTTTCAATCAGGATCTCAGCAATCACTGCCTCATTGTCCACATCTGTTATGGGTCCGCGGTCAAACGACCACCCCTCATCACTGTCAAACGCTCTCTAAAACACTTCTGCGAGCAGGCCTTTCTAATCGACCTGGCCCGGGTATCCTGGTAGGATATTGACCTCATCCCGTCAGTAGAGGATGCCTGGTTGTTCTTTAAAAGTAATTAAGTAAGCATGCCCCATTCAAAAAATGTAGAACTAAGAACAGATATAGCCCTTGGTTCACTCCAGACTTGACTGCCCTCGACCAGCACAAAAACATCCTGTGGCGGACTGCAATAGCATCGAATAGTCCCCGCGATATACAACTTTTCTGGGAAGTAAGGAACCAATACACGCAGTCAGTTAGGAAAACAAAGGCTAGCTTTTTCAAACAGAAATTTGCATTTTGTAGCTCTAACTCCAAAAAGTTCTGGGACACTGTAAAGTCCATGGAGAATAAGAGCACCTCCTCCCAGCTGCCCACTGCACTGATGCTAGGAAACACTGATAAATCCACCACTGATAAATCCACAATATTGAGAAATTCAATAAGCATTTCTCTACGGCTGGCCATGCTTTCCTCCTGGCTACCCCTACCCTGGCCAACAGCTCTGCACCCCCCCGCAGCAACTTGACCAAGCCTCCCCAGGTTCTCCTTCACCCAAATCCAGATAGCTGATGTTCTGAAAGAGCTGCAAAATCTGGACCCATACAAATCAGCTGGGCTAGACAATATGGACCCTCTCTTTCTAAAATTATCTGCCGCCGTTGTTTCAACCCCTATTACTTGTCTGTTCAACCTCTCGTATCGTCTGAGATTCCCAAAGATTGGAAAGCTGCCGTGGTCATCCCCCTCTTCAAAGGGGGCGACACTCTAGACCCAAACTGTTATAGACCTATATCCATCCTGAGCTGCCTTTCTAAAGTCTTCGAAAGCCAAGTTAACAAACAGATCACCGACCATTTTGAACCCCACCGTACCTTCGCTGTGCAATCTGGTTTCTGAGCTGGTCACTGGTGCACCTCAGCCACACTCAAGGTACTAAACGATATCATAACCGCCATCGATAAAAGGCAGTACTGTGCAGCCGTCTTCATCGGCCTGGCCAAGGCTTTCGACTCTGTCAATCACCGTATTCTTACCGGCAGACTCAACAGCCTTGGTTTCTCAAATGACTGCCTCGCCTGGTTCACCAACTACTTCTCTGACAGAGTTCAGTGTGTCAAATCGGAGGGCCTGTTATCCGGATCTCTGGCAGTCTCTATGGGGGTGCCACAGGGTTCAATTCTTGGGCCGACTCTTTTCTCTGCATATATCAACGATGTCGCTCTTGCTGCAGGGGTGATTCCCTTTTCATTTAGATTTTTAAGGTTAACCACATTACAATAATTTTTAGATACAAAGACAATATTATAATAGATATATTTTTGTATATATATATTTTTTTTCTTCAGGATTTTGGAAATTCTCCTGCTATCCCCCACATGGGGTCGCGACCCATAGTTTGGGAACCACTGCTGTAAACCCAGGAACCCCCCCCCCCACTACCCCTCACTGTTCAGAGTCTACAGTATCTCTAATATCAAGCTGCAACACAGTAAACGTCTTCCTAGGATGACCTGTTTTAAAAGCATCATTACCCATGTTAGACCCAAGGAGCTAACAGCCGTATGGTCGGCTGCTGAGTGGCTGAGTAGTCTCCTACCAGGCGAGGACCAATCTGCTCCTGGTTCCTACCAGGCGATGACCAATCTGCTACTGGTTCCTACCAGGCGATGACCAATCTGCTACTGGTTCCTACCAGGCGAGGACCAAGCTGCTACTGGTTCCTACCAGGTGAGGACCAATCTGCTACTGGTTCCTACCAGGCGATGACCAATCTGCTACTGGTTCCTACCAGGCGATGACCAATCTGCTACTGGTTCCTACCAGGCGATGACCAAGCTGCTACTGGTTCCTACCAGATGAGGACCAAGATGCTACTGGTTCCTACCAGGCGAGGACCAATCTGCTACTGGTTCCTACCAGGTGAGGACCAATCTGCTACTGGTTCCTACCAGGTGAGGACCAAGCTGCTACTGGTTCCTACCAGGTGAGGACCAATCTGCTACTGGTTGTCTTGTTCTAGAAGTCACAGGTACAGTAATACTGTACAACATGATTCATATAAATTTAAAGCATAAATTGTCGAATTCAAAATGGCAAAACAATATTTCTAAAAGGTTCTGAAGCAGCTTGTTTTCATCCACCTGGCCACCAGGTGTTAAGGTCAGGTCAAAGGCCAAAGGCCAAGTGAGAAAGTTCCTCCCTCCTCTCCTCTCCTCTCCTCTCCTCTCCTCTCCTCTCCTCTCCTCTCCTCTCCTCTCCTCTCCTCTCCTCTCCTCCCCTCCCCTCCCCTCCCCTCCCCTCTCCTCTCCTCTCCTCTCCTCTCCTCTCCTCCCTGTAAATGTTTTCTCTGCTGTGCTGTCAACTCAACAGCCCATCCCCCTTCTGTCATTCTAAATAGCCAGACCATTGGCTCTCCCAGCAGCCCCTACAATGATTTGATCTAACCATCTAGGGACAGGGGGTCAGACCCGGCACTATCCTCCCACTAACAGCCCCCATTGTCTCAGTGTGATGGGCGTCTGCACTGATTTGTCTGATAACTCACAAACACTCATGGGATAGCTAAAAAGATGTTTGGTTACAATATGCTAATGCTGTCGTAACATTAAAAAACCGTTACCGCGGTGACATCGACCACTGAACCCCCTTCCATCCTCAAGTCAGAGCTGATCTTACCAAAAACTACAAACCTGTAGCTAATATTGACGTTTTCTCTTCATAAGCAAGTCTTTACTACCTAATTCTACATCTAGCTAAGCTGTTTTGTGGTGGTAGAATCAGTATTTATGAAATGTTGGTACTGTAATTGGTACTGTATCTAATGTGTTGCGTTCGATAGCTAGTGTCTGCTTTCTGGCTGAACCAGTCTCAAATCAATCCACATGAAACCAAAGGCAGGGATGCTACCAATGCCGGTCCACTCCATGCTGAATACTCCGTCTAGCTAGCTAGTGTAGTGAAGTTCATGATATCTGTTCTGCTGTGATTAGAGTTCTACAGCCCAGCTGACTGCTCTCTGTGATGTCCTCACGTTGGCCAACTGTTACAAAGTAGTGAGGCACAGTGCCAGCTGTCTCTGCCACTAACAGCCTCCTGGTAGATCTACAGCCTCCTGACAGCTGTTCCTGGACCTGTGGCTGGGGGACAGCTGGGAAAGAGGAGTGGGGAGACAGAGAGCTAGAGTTGACACATTCACTCTTGAACGGAGGGACGGCACGCATACCTACTGTACCCTCTCACGCTGAAGCCTTTTTGTTCTACAAGTCGTTACCACAATCTGGACTGGAGCTTTAACACTACTGCTGTTTTCACCTTGCGGGGAACTGAGAACGACAGACAGACACCTTTTTTTGTGCTCACCTCTCCTTCATTACAGGAGTAAAAGAGTGAGGCAGATTTGCGTTAGGCAGGGGGGTGTAATTTATAGGTCTAGGAGGAGTGGTGTGTGTGTTTAGGTCGAAGGTAGAATTACCTCATTCTAGGGAAGCTCTGAGTGATTGAGATCAGACAGAGGGCTTCCAGCCTCTAACCTTAACTCTTATCTGAGCTTCTTCTCTGTTCTGGGTCAGCCTCCTGTCCCCTCCTGCCCTGAACACGCTCAGAGAGAGAGAATCCTGTGAAAGAAAGAGAATCTCTGCCAGAGAATCACTGCGAGAGAGAGAATCCCTGCGAGAGAATCCCTGCGAGAGAGAGAGAGAGAATCGCTGAGAGAGAGAGAATCCCTGCCAGAGAATCCCTGCGAGAGAGAGAATCCCTGCGAGAGAGAGAATCCCTGCGAGAGAATCCCTGCGAGAGAGAGAATCCCTGCGAGAGAGAGAATCCCTGCCAGAGAATCCCTGCGAGAGAGAGAGAATCCCTGCGAGAGAGAGAATCCCTGCGAGAGAATCCCTGCGAGAGAGAGAATCCCTGAGAGAGAGAGAGAATCCCTGAGAGAGAATCCCTGAGAGAGAATCCCTGAGAGAGAATCGCTGCAAGGGAGAGAGAATCCCTGAGAGAGAATCGCTACGAGAGAGAGAATCCCTGCAAGAGAGAGAATCCCTGCAAGAGATAGAGAATCCCTGAGAGAGAGAGAATCGCTGCGAGAGAGAGAATCCCTGAGAGAGAGAATCGCTGCGAGAGAGAGAATCCCTGTAAGAGAGAGAGAGAAGAGTAAGACGCGCTCACGCTCCCAGAGAGGTGGAGACTTCATTCCCGTGCTCTTCCTCTCTTTCCCCTCTGTTTTCCTCCTCCTCATCTCTCTCTGTGTGTCAGGGTGTGGCAGCAGCATTATGCCTGCAGTGTTCCTCCTGCTCAGAACCCTCCTTTCCAGTAGAATGATAGGATCCCTGCTCCAGTTCCTCAGGAGAACTTTGTCCTCAACCTTCAGCCACGTGGGAGCCGCGCTGAGATACATCTGGGACAGGATCAGCTCTCAGGAGTCTAAAGAAGCCATCCTGGGCTGTGTGCTGTGTCTCCTTAACATGCACAAGAAGGTGGATCAGCCAGCAGCTGAGTCTCACTGAGTCACTCTCTTGGCTTTTCTTCCTCTTCAGAAAGAAAAAGAGAAAGGACGAGAGAGAGAACAAGAGAGAGGGAGAGAGAACAAGAGAGAGGAAGAGAGAGAACGAGAACAAGAGAACAAGAGAGAGAGAACAAGAGAGAGAACAAGAGAGACTTGGGAAGAGAGGAAGCTCTCTCTACTGAGCTCTCTCCACTTTCCTTTCTGTTCACTCAACCTCCACTTGTTTACTGCCGGAGGGAGAGAGAGAACAAGAGAGGAAAAGAGGGTTTCAGACTTTTCATTCGAGCTCATTTGGACTGTAGTATTTTTCTGACTGGAGTGCTCAGAGCAAAGCGCCCAGATTCAGGTGAATGAGACTGTATCGGACCGCTGGGCTGGTGCTGACTACGTCAGAAAGCATCGTCAGGGAGGTCCAACCTTTCACCATCGGGACCAGGCTGTCTGTCTCTGGATCTGCTACCAGGTCCAGACTTCCCCCAGAAGCCCTCCTGCCAGATTGGGACTCTGGATAATATCACCCTGCAGACCAACCTCCACGACCAAGTCTCCCTCTACCTCAGCCAGGTGCAGGTATGTGTGGTTGCTCCTCGTGTAGCGCCCCTGGCCCTGTACATCAAGCCCCTCGCCCCTAGCGCCCCTGGCCCAGTACATCAAGCCCCTCGCCCCTAGCGGCCCTGGCCCTGTACATCAAGCCACTCGCCCCTAGCGCCCCTGGCCCTGTACATCAAGCCCCTAGCGCCCCTGGCCCTGTACATCAAGCCCCTAGCGGCCCTGGCCCTGTACATCAAGCCCCTAGCGCCCCTGGCCCTGTACATCAAGCCCCTCGCCCCTAGCGGCCCTGGCCCTGTACATCAAGCCCCTAGCGCCCCTGGCCCTGTACATCAAGCCCCTCGCCCCTAGCGCCCCTGGCCCTGTACATCAAGCCCCTCCCCCAAGCGCCCCTGGCCCTGTACATCAAGCCCCTCGCCCCTAGCGCCCCTGGCCCTGTACATCAAGCCCCTCGCCCCTCGCCCCTAGCGGCCCTGGCCCTGTACATCAAGCCCCTAGCGCCCCTGGCCCTGTACATCAAGCCCCTCGGCCCCAGCGCCCCTGGCCCCGTACATCAAGCCCCTTGCCAAACAGACCACCCCACCCCTAGCGGCCCTGGCCCTGTACATCAAGCTCCTCGCCAAACAGACCACCGCTCCCCCTAGTGGCCCTAGACAGGTACATCAAGCCCCTTGCCAAACAGACCACCCTCCCCCTAGCGGCCCTAGACAAGTACATCAAGCCCCTTGCCAAACAGACCACCTCGACCCCAGTCCCTGTCAGACAGAGGAAGCAGGAGGACATGTACCTCTCAGGCCAGGAACACCTCAACTGGAATCCCGTCTCTCCCGTGTCTGTCTCTCCCGTGTCTGTCTCTCCCGTGTCTGTCTCTCCCGTGTCTGTCTGTCTGTCTGTCTGTCTCTCCCGTGTCTGTCTGTCTGCCTCTCCCGTGTCTGTCTGTCTGTCTCTCCCGTGTCTGTCTGTCTGCCTCTCCCGTGTCTGTCTGTCTGTCTCTCCCGTGTCTGTCTGTCTGTCTCTCCCGTGTCTCTGTCTGTCTCTCCCGTGTCTGTCTGTCTCTCCCGTGTCTGTCTGTCTGTCTGTCTCTCCCGTGTCTGTCTGTCTGTCTCTCCCGTGTCTGTGTCTCCCGTGTCTTTGTCTCTCCCGTGTCTGTCTGTCTGTCTCTCCCGTGTCTGTTTGTCTGTCTCTCCCGTGTCTGTCTCTCCCATGTCTGTCCCTCCCGTGTCTTTGTCTCTCCCGTGTCTTTGTCTCTCCTGTGTCTGTGTCTCCCGTGTCTGTCTCCCTTGCCTTGTCTGTGTCTCCCATGTCTTGTCTGTGTCTCCCGTGTCTGTGTCTCCCGTGTCTTGTCTTTCTCTCCCATGTCTGTGTCTCCTGTGTCTTGTCTTTCTCTCCCGTGTCTGTGTCTCCCGTGTCTTGTCTTTCTCTCCCATGTCTGTGTCTCCTGTGTCTGTCTCCCTTGCCTTGTCTGTGTCTCCCGTGTCTTGTCTGTATCTCCCGTGTCTGTGTCTCCCGTGTCTTGTCTTTCTCTCCCATGTCTGTGTCTCCTGTGTCTTTCTCTCCCGTGTATGTCTCTCTCACTACCATCTCCAATCAGAACGCCATCTCTCTCATGTCTGTCTCTCCCACCACTGCATCCAGATCCATCAGGAAGATTTCCATCTCTGGAAGCCCTGAGGAGGAGGACAGCTCCTGGAGGAGACAGGAGGACTCAGAGCACAAGGTGGTCATTGAGAAGGAGTACAGCTCCTGGAGGAGACAGGAGGAGTTAGACCACAGGGTGGTCAGTATGGGACCAGGACCGGGAAGACCCCCTGTCACAGTGACCAGAAAAATCTAAAAACATCAACTACAACAACATCAGCAGCTCCAAGCCACAGCTTCCCAGGATAGTGGGAGTTAGAATATTAAAGCTTCCCAGGATAGTGGGAGTTAGAATATTAAAGCTTCCCAGGATAGTGGGAGTTAGAATATTAAAGCTTCCCAGGATAGTGGGAGTTAGAATATTAAAGCTTCCCAGGATAGTGGGAGTCAGCTGTGAGAATATAAAAGTTTCCCAGGATAGTGGGAGTCAGCTGTGAGAATATAAAAGCTTCCCAGGATAGTGGGAGTCAGCTGTGAGAATATTACCCAGTTCACATTTTAAGGTAAGAGACAAAAAACGTGTCTGTTAATGTTAAAAAGAACATCACTGGTTTACACTCACTCTATGTCGGAAAATGTTTCATTGCCACCAGAGCGCAAAGTAGCCTATTGTTGGGCTAAGTCTTGTTTATTTATTATCATGAAGAGGCTAAAACAGAAAGGCTAGCCAATACCTAACGCACCTAATCCGTATAATAACACATGAATATGTAGGATCATAATTAGGAAATGCAAAATCTTTTGTTTTTTATTCAAATATGGACTGGAATGAAAAAACAATATGTAGAATATAAATGGTGATAGACGTGAAAATGTGAACTTTGGAGTGGTGTGGGCAATCAATTTCATTTCACCAGTAAAGCTTTCCCATTTGTTTGACATTGTCAAGACTACTGCTGTTTAGGCATGCGGTTGCGCTTGCAGGGTTTGGTGTCAAGGTGTTTGTGAGTGAGTGTGAGCGGCCTGTGTAGATCAAATTTTGCTACATATTTTGGAAAATGAGCATAAGTTCATACACTTACTACTTCCACATTTCTACGATATTAGTAGTCCATGATGGGTGTTAGTAGTCCACGAGGGGTGTTAGTAGTCCATGATGGGTATTAGTAGTCCATGATGGGTATTAGTAGTCCATGATGGGTGTTAGTAGTCCACGATGGATATTAGTAGTCCACAAGGGGTGTTAGTAGTCCACAAGGGGTGTTAGTAGTCCACGATGGGTATTAGTAGTCCACGATGGGTATTAGTAGTCCACGATGGGTATTAGTAGTCCACGATGGGTATTAGTAGTCCATGATGGGTATTAGTAGTCCACGATGGGTATTAGTAGTCCACGATGGGTATTAGTAGTCCATGATGGGTATTAGTAGTCCACGATGGGTATTAGTAGTCCATGATGGGTATTAGTAGTCCATGATGGGTATTAGTAGTCCACGATGGGTATTAGTAGTCCATGATGGGTATTAGTAGTCCACGATGGGTATTAGTAGTCCACGATGGGTATTAGTAGTCCACGATGGGTATTAGTAGTCCACGATGGGTATTAGTAGTCCACGATGGGTATTAGTAGTCCATGATGGGTATTAGTAGTCCACGATGGGTATTAGTAGTCCATGATGGGTATTAGTAGTCCACGATGGGTATTAGTAGTCCATGATGGGTATTAGTAGTCCACGATGGGTATTAGTAGTCCATGATGGGTATTAGTAGTCCACGATGGGTATTAGTAGTCCACGATGGGTATTAGTAGTCCATGATGGGTATTAGTAGTCCACGATGGGTATTAGTAGTCCATGATGGGTATTAGTAGTCCACGATGGGTATTAGTAGTCCATGATGGGTATTAGTAGTCCACGATGGGTATTAGTAGTCCACAAGGGGTGTTAGTAGTCCACGATGGGTATTAGTAGTCCACGATGGGTATTAGTAGTCCACGATGGGTATTAGTAGTCCATGATGGGTATTAGTAGTCCACGATGGGTATTAGTAGTCCACGATGGGTATTAGTAGTCCATGATGGGTATTAGTAGTCCACGATGGGTATTAGTAGTCCATGATGGGTATTAGTAGTCCATGATGGGTATTAGTAGTCCACGATGGGTATTAGTAGTCCATGATGGGTATTAGTAGTCCACAAGGGGTGTTAGTCGTCCACAAGGGGTGTTAGTAGTCCATGATGGACATGAACCCAGCTAACAATTCTAGGGAGAAATAACATTTTTATAATGTTCCCCGCAATGTTCCCCTTTTGTTTGAGTGTCCAGTTCTCTGTTAGTTAAGGGAACATTCTATCTATGTTAACAAAAACCTTCTGAGAACCTTTATAGAATGTTTTGGTGTTACAATTTGACATGAACATTCCCTTAATGTAAAACAGAACTTATCGAGAACATGGTTACAATGTTCTCAGAATGTACAATATTTATGTTCTAGAAACGTTTCATGGGAACGTTGCAAGAACAAATCTGTGTATCAGTTGTCGCCATTCCCAAAGAAATGTCACCCCCCCCAAAAAAAAAAATTCATTACACATCACACCTTGTTACTGTTGCCATGCCCATCAAGGCCCTGATTGGCAAAGCACTGACGCATTCATAGCTCTTTGCCTGTCGGTTAGGGACACTCAAACACAGTTCTTTTGACATACAGTATTTTCAACTGACATATTCGACATACATGATTACATTGTGCATTTTTATTTATCCGAAAATGATTGTTCAACATGTCCTCTCCTGGGATTTGAACTCACAACTGCTTAGTTTACAGGACTCCGATGTTCCTCCTACACCACCATGTCTGTGTAAGTTGTCAGTTCATTTGACTGTAATTATGCTGTGTGATTAAGAACTTCCTGGACATTGTGGAGATGTATAATATATCTTATTTACTTTTTATGTCGAGAATCAGCTTTAATTTAAGACCACTTGAAGTGCAAATGCCGAACAATTATGGTAAATCTCTGGTAATGCTCCAAAGCCTCTTGGGACAGCTTTATGTAGAGAACCTAACAGCTTTATGTAGAGGCCCTAAGAGGCCCTAACAGCTTTATGTAGAGGCCCTAACAGCTTTATGTAGAGGCCCTAACAGCTTTATGTGGAGAGCCTGACAGCTTTATGTAGAGGCCCTAACAGCTTTATGTAGAGGCCCTAACAGCTTTATGAAGAGGCCCTAACAGCTTTATGTAGAGGCCCTAACAGCTTTATATAGGCTCTAACAGCTTTATGTAGAGGCCCTAACAGCTTTATGTAGAGGCCCTAACAGCTTTATGTAGAGGCCCTAACAGCTTTATGTAGAGGCCCTAACAGCTTTATGTAGAGGCTCTAACAGCTTTATGTAGAGGCCCTAACAGCTTTATGTAGAGGCCCTAACAGCTTTATGTAGAGGCCCTAACAGAGGCCCTAACAGCTTTATGTAGAGGCCCTAACAGCTTTATGTAGAGGCCCTAACAGCTTTATGTAGAGGCCCTAACAGCTTTATATAGAGGCCCTAACAGCTTTATGTAGAGGCCCTAACAGCTTTATGTAGAGGCCCTAACAGCTTTATGTAGAGGCCCTAACAGCTTTATGTAGGCTCTAACAGCTTTATGTAGAGGCCCTAACAGCTTTATGTAGAGGCCCTAACAGCTTTATGTAGAGGCCCTAACAGCTTTATGTAGAGTCCCTAACAGCTTTATGTAGAGGCCCTAACAGCTTTATGTAGAGGCCCTAAGCAGCTTATGTAGGCCTAACAGCTTTATGTAGAGGCCCTAACAGCTTTATGTAGAGGCTCTAACAGCTTTATGTAGAGGCCCTAACAGCTTTATGTAGAGGCCCTAACATCTTTATGTAGAGGCCCTAACAGCTTTATGTAGAGGCCCTGTAGAGGCCCTAACAGCTTTATGTAGAGGCCCTAAGAGGCCCTAACAGCTTTATGTAGAGGCCCTAACAGCTTTATGTAGAGGCTCTAACAGCTTTATGTAGAGACCCTAAGAGGCCCTAACAGCTTTATATAGAGGCCCTAACAGCTTTATGTAGAGGCCCTATGTAGAGGCCCTAACAGCTTTATGTAGAGGCCCTAACAGCTTTATGTAGAGGCCCTAACAGCTTTATGTAGAGTACCTAACAGCTTTATGTAGAGGCCCTGTAGAGGCCCTAACAGCTTTATGTAGAGGCCCTGTAGAGGCCCTAACAGCTTTATGTAGAAGCCCTGTAGAGGCCCTAACAGCTTTATGTAGAGGCTCTAACAGCTTTATGTAGAGGCCCTAACAGCTTTATGTAGAGGCTCTAACAGCTTTATGTAGAGGCCCTAACAGCTTTATGTAGAGGCCCTGTAGAGGCCCTAACGGCTTTATGTAGAGGCCCTGTAGAGGCCCTAACAGCTTTATGTAGAGACCCTGTAGAGGCCCTAACAGCTTTATGTAGAGGCCCTGTAGAGGCCCTAACAGCTTTATGTAGAGGCCCTAACAGCTTTAGGCCCTAACAGCTTTATGTAGAGGCTCTAACAGCTTTATGTAGAGGCCCTAACAGCTTTATGTAGAGGACCCTAACAGCTTTATGTAGAGGCCCTGTAGAGGCCCTAACAGCTTTATGTAGAGGCCCTAACAGCTTGTGGGCACCGTTTGTCACCATTATAGTGTAATTAATGTATTGTTTAGTGTTGTGTTGTGTAGTGGATTTGCTGGCATGCATCTAAAACATTTTTGGGGAGTTTTCCCCACCAAGATTTACATGTTACTGATTTAGCATGTATATTAAACTATGGTGAATCGCTGTATGGTAATGTTTCAATGCTGTATGTACCATCAGAGCCACGTCTGTTTGGAGCCCCACCTGTTTAGCAAAGAAATATATATGTTTTGCCTTTTTTTTAATGTTATTTTATCACATATCAGTTTGCAAACAATGTACAAAAAAAAGTTAATAAAGACGTATACAAACATGGTCTCTTTCTTGAGTAAAGCAGCTCCATAATGCAGGTGTTTCAGCCCAGCTCAGTGCTTTCTGTGGTGGAGGGGCAGCTCCTAAATGCAGGTATTTCAGCCCAGCTCAGTGCTTCCTGTGGTGGAGGGGCAGCTCCATAATGCAGGTGTTTCAGCTCAGCTCAGTGCTTCCTGTGGTGGAGGGGCAGCTCCTAAATGCAGGTGTTTCAGCCCAGCTCAGTGCTTCCTGTGGTGGAGGGGCAGCTCCATAATGCAGGTGTTTCAGCCCAACTCAGTGCTTCCTGTGGTGGAGGGGCAGCTCCTAAATGCAGGTGTTTCAGCTCAGTGCTTCCTGTGGTGGAGGGGCAGCTCCTAAATGCAGGTGTTTCAGCCCAGCTCAGTGCTTCCTGTGGTGGAGGGGCAGCTCCTAAATGCAGGTGTTTCAGCTCAGTGCTTCCTGTGGTGCAGGGGCAGCTCCTAAATGCAGGTGTTTCAGCCCAGCTCAGTGCTTCCTGTGGTGGTGGGGCAGCTCCATAATGCAGGTGTTTCAGCCCAGCTCAGTGCTTCCTGTGGTGGTGGGGCAGCTCCATAATGCAGGTGTTTCAGCTCAGTGCTTCCTGTGGTGGAGGGGCAGCTCCATAATGCAGGTGTTTCAGCCCAGCTCAGTGCTTCCTGTGGTAGAGGGGCAGCTCCTAAATGCAGGTGTTTCAACCCAGCTCAGTGCTTCCTGTGGTGGAGGGGCAGCTCCATAATGCAGGTGTTTCAGCCCAGCTCAGTGCTTCCTGTGGTGGAGGGGCAGCTCCATAATGCAGGTGTTTCAGCTCAGTGCTTCCTATGGTGGAGGGGCAGCTCCTAAATGCAGGTGTTTCAGTCCAGCTCAGTGCTTCCTGTGGTGGAGGGGCAGCTCCATAATGCAGGTGTTTCAGCCCAGCTCAGTGCTTCCTGTGGTGGTGGGGCAGCCAGCGGAAAATACAGAGCGTAGGGGTTGGTAATGTTCTCTAGCTGCACCGTGATTGGCTCAGTGTTCTGTCACTCATGGGGACACTAATTTTGAACAAGATTTTACCAACTTTGCACAACTCTTAGGGCAACATGTATCCTTAGTTTTTGTCAAAATTGCTCAAGCTCAGAAAACCTTTTGGGGAATCATTGATAGACAGCAATATTCAAACCTTGTCTCTGATTTTCAAGCAAATTTAAGTAAGGACTAAGACTAGAGCCTTCAGGAACACTCAACCCCTCTTGGAAAGCCATTCTGTTGTGTCTTTGGCATTGCAATTGTCTCACTGACAACAAAACTCACTTTTTCCCAACATTCCATGTAGCTCCTCTGCAGATGTTTCTGGAACTTCCAGAAAGTTTGTCACTTTCACATCAATGTACATTTTCTGTGACCTGCGTTCTTCTTGCGTAGCACAATTCATGACCATCGTGATGAAGGCCAGGGACTCATTTATCAATCATGAGTAGGCACAAAAATGTGCATCAAATCAAATCAAATTTATTTATATAGCCCTTCGTATATCAGCTGAAATCTCAAAGTGCTGTACAGAAACCCAGCCTAAAACCCCAAACAGCAAGCAATGCATGTGAAAGAGGCACGGTGGCTAGGAAAAACTCCCTAGGAAAAACTCCTTAGAAAGGCCAAAAACCTAGGAAGAAACCTAGAGAGGAACCAGGCTATGAGGGGTGGCCAGTCCTCTTCTGGCTGTGCCGGGTGGATATTATAACAGAACATGGTCAAGATGTTAAAATGTTCATAAATGACCAGCATGGTCAAATAATAATAATCATTGTAGTTGTCGAGGGTGCAACAAGCACGTCCGGTGAACAGGTCAGGGTTCCGTAGCCGCAGGCAGAACAGTTGAAACTGGAGTAGCAGCATGGCCAGGTGGACTGGGGACAGCAAGGAGTCATCATGCCAGGTAGTCCCGAGACATGGTCCTAGGGCTCAGGTCCTCCGAGAGAAAGAAAGAAAGAGAGAATTAGAGAGAGCATATTTAAATTCACACAGGACACCGGATAAGACAAGAGAATACTCCAGATGAAACAGACTGACCCTAGCCCCCCGGCACATAAACTACTGCAGCATAAATACTGGAGGCTGAGACAGGAGGGATCAGAAGACACTGTGGCCCCATCCGATGATACCCCCGGACAGGGCCAAACAGGCAGGATATAACCCCACCCACTTTGCCAAAGCACAGCCCCCACACCACTAGAGGGATGTCTACAACCACCAACTTACCGTCCGAAGACGAGGCCGAGTATAGCCCACAAAAATCTCCGCCATGGCACAACCCAAGGGGGGGGGCGCCAACCCAGACAGGAAGACCACGTCAGTGACTCAACCTACTCAAGTGACGCACCCCTCCCATGGACGGCATGGAAGAACACAAGTAAGTCAGTGACTCAGCCCCTGTAATAGGGCTAGAGGCAGAGAAGATGCATAAAAGATGCATGGGATATTTTCCAAGCAAAGGGTGAGATTAATCAATATGAAAGTTTGCTTGACTGTGCATAAATGTACGCACAGTGCCAAGTGGTGGAATAAGGGAACAGCTTGTCAAGCGTAGCCTCGTGAATGGGTAAAATATATGTAAAAAATGTGTGAAATTGTGAGATTAATAATTAGATCATTCTTCAATTTCATTGTATTTCCATTATGAAATCCTGACAGGCTATATATATATTATGACCACATTAGGCATGTCAATAATCCATATAAAGTCCAGTAAATTAGAGGTACGTGTGAAAGGGAAACCATTGAGTAAATACTATAAAAGACTGAGATAATGGAAATCCACGGAGAGAGGCTGATGTTGCTCAGGTGGGACATTTGGTACACGCTGCATTTTGCAGAAAATACATTTTTAGAGACAGGTGGGACATTTGGTACACGCTGCATTTTGCAGAAAAGACATTTTAGAGACAGGTGGGACATTTGGTACACGCTGCATTTTGCAGAGAAGACATTTTTAGAGACAGGTGGGACATTTGGTACACACTGCATTTTGCAGAAAATACATTTTTAGAGACAGGTGGGACAATTTGCAGAAAGTACAGATCAGATATAATTTCCCCAAACTAATCTTACAGGATTTTTGCAAGGATTTAAGACCTACTTCACGTAGGCATCCAAGTGCTATCAACCCTTGGGTTTTTGGCAACCAGCCCTTTTCAGTGGGAGCTTGCCGATCGGCATCTCACACCCCACGATGAGACAATTTTTTTGGATGCAATCATCAGCAAAATGAACAGTGACGTACAATTTCCATACACCATCGCACAACAGGTGAAGTCAAGAGGGGTTTCTTTGCCATGATGACATCGATGGGTTTCCAAAATACGAACTGAGAAAGAGACGGCACCCACACGATTTCAAGTATGTGAACAGAAAAAGGCTTCCGGGTCTTAACGTGCAGGTGGTTATGTGATGCGCAAAAGATGCTGCTGAATGTGATGACAAGGTGACCAGCCACGTCTCCACTAGGCTTTTCCTTCCTACACACTGACTGGTCTGTTCCTCCAGACGTCTCCACTAGGCTTTTCCTTCCTACACACTGACTGGTCTCTTCCTCCAGACGTCTCCACTAGGCTGTTCCTTCCTACACACTGACTGGTCTGTTCCTCCAGACGTCTCCACTAGGCTGTTCCTTCCTACACACTGACTGGTCTGTTCCTCCAGACGTCTCCACTAGGCTGTTCCTTCCTACACACTGACTGGTCTGTTCCTCCAGACGTCTCCACTAGGCTGTTCCTTCCTACACACTGACTGGTCTCTGCCTTCAGACGTGTCTACACCAGTCTTCGGCACCCTGGGAACAGTGGGTTAACTGCCTTGCTCAGGGGCAGAAAGACAGATTTTTACCTACGCACACGTTTCAGTCTGCTACAATGAATGTAATGGTTTACTCTTTCACATTGGTAGATTTATGATTGAATTTACTTTGTCAGTAAGCAGTATAGGACTGAGCTATCATGCTGCTTATGGCTGTATGATCCAAATGTTTCACGCTAGATGTGTCTGCCTGTCTTGTAGCTGTTTTAACAGTGTTTTAGCTCAGTGAAATGATGGACATATGACTAAGTTAGCATGTGGATTCTGACTAATGCAACTAACTACTGACTAACAGGAGATCAGTCTTTTTGATAGGAGGATATCAGTCTGATTTAATTCCTCTTGACGTAAGTTAGATGGAAGCCAGACTACGGGCCTGTTGTTCTGACCTCACCCACATGCAGAAACCAGAACACAGCAGAGTACTGATTTTAACGGGGTCTTCAGTGAGCTGCTACATTATGAATAAATATGAAAGAAGAATAAAAAAAGACCTGGGCTGTAAAAAAAACTAAAACAAAAAAACAATTGTTAATAGGATCGACATAAATATTCAATTGAAATGGCATCCTACTCAGCCTGTTACCAACACTTAGTAAACTTCTGTTTGACCAGATACAATGGTATTTTACAGTAAACAAATTGACCACAGAATTTCAGCACGCTTATAGGGAAGGACACTCAACAAGCACAGCACTTACACAAATAACTGATGATTGGCTGAGAGAAATTGATGATAATGTGATTGTGGGGGCTGTTTTGTTAGACTTCAGTGCAGGTTTCGACATTATCGATCATAGTCTGCTGCTGGAAAAACGTATGTGTTATGGCTTTACACCCCCTGCTATAAGGTGGATCAAGAGTTACTTGTCTAACAGAACACAGAGGGTGTTCTTTAATGGAAGCCTCTCAAACATAATCCAGGTAGATGCAGGAATTCCCCAGGGCAGCTGTTTAGGCCCCTTACATTTTTCAATCTTTACTAATGACATGCCACAGGCTTTGAGTAAAGCCAGAGTGTCTATGTATGCGGATGACTCAACACTATACACGTCAGCTACTACAGGGACTGAAATGACTGCAACACTTAACAAACACCTGCAGTTAGTTTTGTAATGGGTGGTAAGGAATAAGTTAGCCCTAAATATTTCCAAAACTAAAAGCACTGTATTTGGGACAAATCATTCACTTAACGCTAAACCTCAACTACACCTTCTAATAAATAATGTGGAAATTGAGCAAGTTGAGATGACTAAACGGATTGGAGTAACCCTGGATTGTAAACTGTCCTGGTCAAAACATATTGATACAACAGTAGCTACGATGGCTCTGTCCATAATAAAGCGCTGCTCTGCCTTTTCAACAGCACTATCAACAAGGCAGGTCCTACAGGCCCTAGTTTCTACCTTCTTAACAACACTACCAACAAGGCAGGTCCTACAGGCCCTAGTTTCTACCTTCTTAACAACACTATCAACAAGGCAGGTCCTACAGGCCCTAGTTTTGTCGCACCTGGACTACTGTTCAGTAGTGTGGTCAGGTTCCACAAAGAGGGAAAATTACAATTGTCTCAGAACAGGGCAGTACGGCTGGCACTTAATAAAAGTACATGGAGAGCTAACATTAATGACATTTTTACATTTACATTTTAGTCATTTAGCAGACGCTCTTATCCAGAGCAACTTACAGTAGTGAATGCATACATTTCATACATATCATACATTTTTTTTTCTGTGCTGGCCCCCCGTGGGAATCGAACCCACAACCCTGGTGTTGCAAACACCATGCTCTACCAACTGAGCTACAGGGAAGGCTATGTCAATCTTTCCTGGCTTAAAGTGGAGGAGAGATTGACTTCATCACTACTTTTATTTATGAGAGGTATTGACATGTTGAATGCACCAAGCTGTCTGTTTAAACTACTAGCACACAGCTCAGACACCCATGCATACCCCACAAGACATGCCACCAGAGGTCTCTTCACAGTCCCCAAGTCCCGAACAGACTATGTGAGTTGCACAGTACTACATAGAGCCATGACTACATGGAACTCTATTCCACATCAGGTAATTGATGCAGCAGTAGAATCAGATTTAAAAAACAGGTAAAAATACACCTTATGGAAAAACAGGGACTGTGAAGAGACAAACACAAAGGTACAGACAGATGCATACGCATTCATTGCAATATTGTTGTATGGTGGTATTAAACATTTTGTATTGTAGATATGTAGTGGTGAAATAATGTTATATGATGAACTGTTTTATCTCTTGTTTTATATGTAATGTAAGTGCTTAAATATGTTTGGACCCCAGGAAGAGTAGCTGCTGCCTTGGCAGGAACTAATGGGGATCCATAATAAACCCCAGGAAGAGTAGCTGCTGCCTTGGCAGGAACTAATGGGGATCCCATAATAAACCCCCAGGAAGAGTAGCTGCTGCCTTGGCAGGAACTAATGGGGATCCATAATAAACCCCAGGAAGAGTAGCTGCTGCCTTGGCAGGAACTAATGGGGATCCATAATAAACCCCAGGAAGAGTAGCTGCTGCCTTGGCAGGAACTAATGGGGATCCATAATAAACCCCAGGAAGAGTAGCTGCTGCCTTGGCAGGAATGGGGATCCATAGTAAATATAAAATACAAATACTCCCTATACATCCTACAAATAAATAGATATATGGTTGGATGACAAGTTGTCCTTTAAAGTTTATATGGATAATCTTGTGAGGAAGCTTAAATTGAAATTGGGTTTTTATTTTCGTAATAAGGCTTGCTTCCCGCTTATGGCTAGAAAGAAGTTTGTTCAGGCCACTTTTCTCTCTGTAATTGATTACGGTGACTTGTTGTATATGCATGCAGCCTCCTCCGTCTTACAGAGACTGGACTCTGTTTATCATGCATCCTTGGGCTTTATTACAAATGCCAAGTCACTCACCCACCATTGTACATTGTACCAAATGGTAGGTTGGACCTCACTTTATATGCGCAGAAAGATACATGTGTATGTGTTCATCTACAAAGCTATTTTGGGTAAACTCCCTCTTCACCTCTAGTCTGGTCTCCTTCACCACCAGCAGGTAAACTCCCTCTTTACCTCTGTAGTCTGGTCTCCTTCACCACCAGCAGGTAAACTCCCTCTGTAGTCTGGTCTCCTTCACCACCAGCAGGTAAACTCCCTCTGTAGTCTGGTCTCCTTCACCACCAGCAGGTAAACTCCCTCTTTACCTCTGTAGTCTGGTCTCCTTCACCACCAGCAGGTAAACTCCCTCTGTAGTCTGGTCTCCTTCACCCCCAGCAGGTAAACTCCCTCTGTAGTCTGGTCTCCTTCACCACCAGCAGGTAAACTCCCTCTTTACCTCTGTAGTCTGGTCTCCTTCACCACCAGCAGGTCAACTCCCTCTTTACCTCTGTAGTCTGGTCTCCTTCACCACCAGCAGGTAAACTCCCTCTTTACCTCTGTAGTCTGGTCTCCTTCACCACCAGCAGGTAAACTCCCTCTTTACCTCTGTAGTCTGGTCTCCTTCACCACCAGCAAGTAAACTCCCTCTGTAGTCTGGTCTCCTTCACCACCAGCAGGTAAACTCCCTCTGTAGTCTGGTCTCCTTCACCACCAGCAGGTAAACTCCCTCTGTAGTCTGGTCTCCTTCACCCCCAGCAGGTAAACTCCCTCTGTAGTCTGGTCTCCTTCACCACCAGCAGGTAAACTCCCTCTGTAGTCTGGTCTCCTTCACCACCAGCAGATAAACTCCCTCTTTACCTCTGTAGTCTGGTCTCCTTCACCACCAGCAGGTAAACTCCCTCTGTAGTCTGGTCTCCTTCACCCCCAGCAGGTAAACTCCCTCTGTAGTCTGGTCTCCTTCACCACCAGCAGGTAAACTCCCTCTGTATTCTGGTCTCCTTCACAATCAGCGGTTACCATACCTGGTCTGCTAGGTGGTTGCTATGTTACCATACCCGGTCTGCTAGGTGGTTGCTATGTTACCATACCCGGTCTGCTAGGTGGTTGCTATGTTACCATACTCGGTCTGCTAGGTGGTTGCTATGTTACCATACCCGGTCTGCTAGGTGGTTGCTATGTTACCATACTCGGTCTGCTAGGTGGTTGCTATGTTACCGTACCCCGTCTGCTAGGTGGTTGCTATGTTACCATACCCGGTCTGCTAGGTGGTTGCTATGTTACCGTACCCGATCTGCTAGGTGGTTGCTATGTTACCGTACCCGGTCTGCTAGGTGGTTGCTATGTTACCATACCCGGTCTGCTAGGCGGTTGCTATGTTACCATACCCGGTCTGCTAGGTGGTTGCTACTTAAAGTCCCCAGGACGTTCACAGTATTAGGGAAGACTGCCTTCTCTTCTTGTGGACCAGAGGCATGGAATAGTCTACAATCCATGCTTCATCTAGATATGTTAGTGCCACTGAATTCATTTAAAATATTAATGGGAGACTCTGTTACAGAGGAGTGTAAATGCTTTATTTAGGCTGGATCATGTTGTATTGTATTGTTGTATGTTTTTATTCTGTAATGTATTGATTGTTGCTGCCTTCTTGGCCAGGTCTACCTCGAAAAAGAGACTCCGGGTCTCAATGGGCTTTTCCTGGTTAAATAAAGGTTAAATAAAAAATAAATAAATATTGTGCATTACTTTACACCAGAGCCCTGGTGGGTGGCAGGGTAGCCTAGTGGTTAGAGCGTTGGGGTAATAACTGAAAGGTTGCAAGTTCAAATCCCCAAGCTGACAAGGTACAAGTTGGTTGTTCACCCCTGAACAAGGCAGTTAACCCACTGTTCCTAGGCTGTCATTGAAAATAAGAATTTGTTCTTAACTGACTTGCCTAATTACATTTTAAAAAGTAGTGTTGAAACAATGTTTCTCGTAGTACTTGATTATGGTGTTACTGTATAATCTACATGCATTCAGCAGGCTCTGTTAAAAACCTTTAGATTCAGTCTAGCACTGGGGACCATTTAGTACACATTACTGCATTTTGTATAGTTCTGTTGGCTGGGAGTGTTTGACTAACAGAAGGGCCCAGCACAGGCTACTTGTTTATATAAAAGCTCACATATTAAATTGGAGATCCAGCAATTTTCAGACCCACTCTCTGGACTGTCTGGTTCTGTGGGTCCCACAGGTCTCCCCTGATCTGGGGAAAATGCTTTTAGTTTCTATTCTCCCAGCTCATCGAATAGCCTTCAGGCCACCTTGAAGTTAGACTCACTGGTCTCCATTGAACAGTTTAGATTAAGGGAGGGGAGTTGTTTGTTTGGATTAATCTTGTTGTATTGATTGTATAGATATTATTTTAAGTTACAGGGCTCCCTTGTAAATGAGACCCTGATCTCAATGGTTCCCCACGCTGTAGAAATAAAAGTGAATGACAAAAAAAAACATGTAAATAAAAATATATGGCATATTGCCACTTTGGATGCAGACAAAGACTTTATGGTTAAATACCGAGAGCACAGTCACACAAAGTGGTACCCAGTGAAATAAACATGTTGTAGCTCAGTGTCTGAACAATCCTTCATTAAACAAAAGCAACACATTTCCTGTCAAAAGCAACACATTTCCTGTCAAAAGCAACACATATAACAAACAACAAAGTTGAGTTGAATGAACAAATCACAGAAGATATTTTACTTCCTGCTTTGCTCCTATGGGTACAGTCGTAATGGTCGCCGGTCCATCCATTCTGCCCTCATTTACTTGAACTATTCATTATATTTCTATGGATCTTACCACGTCCCCAGTTCCTTAACTGAAGACACAGACAGAGTATCAATTTAGCTTCACCTCTCCTCTGTGGCACTACACTGGAGAAGTCATATCATCGACTAAAACACAAAATTCTGGCCTCCCGAGTGGCGCAGCGGTTTAAGATACTGCATCACAGTGTTGCGGCATCACTACAGCCTGGGGTTCGATCCCAGTCTGTGTCACAACCGGCCATGACCGGGAGTCCCATAGGGCGGCACACAATTGGCCCAGCGTCGTCCGGGTTACGGGAATGTTAGGCCGGGGGGGGCTTTACTTGGCTCATTGCGCTCTAGCGACTCCTTGTGGAGGGCCAGATGCCTGCAGGCTGACTTCAGTTGAACTGGGTTTCCTACGACACATTGGTGCAGCTGGTTTCCAGGTTAAGCGAGCGGGTGTTAAGAAGCGCGGCTTGGCGGGGTCATGTTTCGGAGGACGCAAGACTTGACCTTCACCCTCTCCCGAGCCCGTTGGGGAGCAGCAGCAATGAGACAAGATTATAATAACAAAATTGGGGAATAAAAAGGGGGTTGAAATGAAAAGAAAAATTACAAAAAAATTCTATAAACCAATCATAATGAGTTATAACAATTAGCATCACACACACTACTGTGGTTAGCATTTAGCATCTTTAGAAGACTGTTGCAGAAAACACTGTGGGATTGGTCCTTATCTCCTGTTGGTCCATTTGGTTCTTTTCTCCTGTTGGTCCATTTGGTTCTTTTCTCCTGTTTGTCCATTTGGTTCTTCTCTCCTGTTGGTCCTTCTCTGCTGTTGGTCCATTTGGTTCTTCTCTCCTGTTGGTCCATTTGGTTCTTCTCTCCTGTTGGTCCATTTGGTTCTTCTCTCCTGTTGGTCCATTTGGTTCTTCTCTCCTGTTGGTCCATTTGGTTCTTCTCTTACTGTCACATATTACAGATGGAGCAGAGGTCTTATTGGAGAGACCCCATATACATCAAAATCAACGTTCAACATTATTGGGATGGAATGTTCAACATTATTACTATGAAAAGCTGTCCAGTCTGTTCTGATTCCTATAAAATGTTGAGAGGAAACCAGCGTCTCCATGTCTTCTAGCAGTTACAACATTTTGTTACGTGTGTTATCTGCCTAAGGCACTGCTGTGTTTCAGCCTGGTTAAACTAACTACAACAGTCAAAAATATTTAGAAGATTTATATAAAAATATCCTATGTTTTTCTCCCAAATCAAACTTGGACATAACTGCTATCATAAACATATTTAGAAATGACAAGATTTGTATCAAAGTGTCTTCCCATAAGATATAAAAACTGATAGTGGTATATTGTCCAGCAACACAACAGAGTCTGATTGTACAGGAGATGGAGCTACAGGAAATGAATATGATTGAGTCCTCTCTGCTGCAGAGCTGATGTCAACCTCTCAGGTTCATGGGTTTGAGGTCAGGGCTTTGTCAGAGGACAGCCACCAGAGAGGGGCTCTCTGGGATGGAGTGGTCCGAGGACAGCCACCAGAGAGGGGCTCTCTGGGATGGAGTGGTCATAAAACACAAGAGAAACCCGAGACCCCCGTATCAAATCTCCCAGCTGTCACTGAAATACTGGTCTTCCTCCTCTTCCTCCTCCTCCTCATTCTCCTCCTCCATGATCTCATTATCTTTCTCCTCCTCCTCCTCCTCACTAAGCTGTGTCAGCATGGTGTGTAGAGTAGCCTTCACCACCCTCACCTCCTGCTCCAGGGACTGTGGTGTTGTGGTTAAAGGAATAGAACATAGCTGATATACTTACACAAACACTCCCTCCCTCCCTTCTTCCCCCCTCCCTCCCTTCTTCCCTCCCTCCCTCCCTTACCCCCTCTGGTAACTCACACACACACACCCCCTCTGGTAACTCACACACACACTCTGGTAACTCACACACACCCTCTGGTAACTCACACACACACCCCCTCTGGTAACTCACACACATACCCCCTCTGGTAACTCACACACACCCTCTGGTAACTCACACACCCCCTCTGGTAACTCACACACACACACACACACACACACACACACACACACACACCCCCTCTGGTAACTCACACACACACACACACACCCTCTGGTAACTCACACACACCCTCTGGTAACTCACACACACACCCTCTGGTAACTCACACACACACCCTCTGGTAACTCACACACACACCCTCTGGTAACTCACACACACACCCTCTGGTAATTCACACACACACTCTGGTAACTCACACACACACTCTGGTAACTCACACACACACACTCTGGTAACTCACACACACACACACACACACCCTCTGGTAACTCACACACCCCCTCTGGTAACTCACACACTCACACACACCCCCTCTGGTAACTCTCACACACACACACACCCTCTGGTAACTCACACACACACACCCCCTCTGGTAACTCACACACACACACCCCCTCTGGTAACTCACACACCCCCTCTGGTAACTCACACACCCCCTCTGGTAACTCACACACACCCTCTGGTAACTCACACACACCCTCTGGTAACTCACACACCCCCTCTGGTAACTCACACACCCCCTCTGGTAACTCACACACACCCTCTGGTAACTCACACACACCCTCTGGTAACTCACATACACCCTCTGGTAACTCACACACACCCTCTGGTAACTCACACACACACCCTCTGGTAACTCACACTCACACCCTCTGGTAACTCACACACACCCTCTGGTAACTCACACACACCCTCTGGTAACTCACACACACCCTCTGGTAACACACACCCCCTCTGGTAACTCACACACCCACTCTGGTAACTCACACACCCACTCTGGTAACTCACACCCCCTCTGGTAACTCACACACACTGTACAGTAACAGGTAAAGGATATGAGTGAGATCCTGGTCTTTGTTCAGTATGGCTCTCTGGAGGTCATCCTCCAGAACCAACAGCCTATCACTGATCTCCTCACACTGGTCGGTCAGCTCTATAGTCACATCTGCTGTTAGCTCTGCTGCTTCACTGCCACTGTCCTCCTGAGAAACAAAGATAGAGAGGGACAGAGAGAGGGACAGAGAGAGGGAGAGAGATAGAGAGAGGGTAAGATAGAGAGAGGGTGAGAGAGGGAGTAAGATAGAGAGAGAGGATGAGAGAGAGGGTGAGAGGGACAGAGAGAGAGAGAGAGAGAGAGAGGGTAAGAGAGAGGGTGAGAGAGGGAGTACGATAGAGAGAGAGAGAGAGAGAGAGAGAGAGAGAGGGGTTGAGAGAGAGGGTGAGAGAGAGGGGGTAAGATAGAGAGAGAGGGCAAGAGAGAGGGCGGGAGAGGGAGTAAGATAGAGAGAGGGACAGAGAGAGGGTAAGATAGAGAGAGAGAGAGAGAGAGAGAGAGAGAGAGTGTGAGAGAGGGAGTAAGGGAAATTTAAATTGGCTATATTAAAACTGTTTAATTTGATCCTGAGTGTAGATTATTTCCCAGACAGCTGGAATCAAGAACTCATAACCCCAATCTTTAAGAACGGAGACCAAATGTACCCTAACAATTACAGAGGCATTTGTGTGAACAGTAACCTGGGGAAGGTTTTCTGTAGTATTATAAATAAGAGTTCTAAACTTCCTGAATAAGCACAATGTCACGTTCGCTGTAATAAACGTCAGACCAAGGCACAGCGAATGTTGAGTTCCACATAATTTATTAGAAAGTGAAACTAAGCAAAGACAAAAACAAGTAAACAAACAACGAAGCGTGACTACAGCGATGCTACGTGCACTAACTCAAAACAATATCCCATAACACACAGGTGGAAAATGCTACTTAAGTATGATCCCCAATTAGAGACAACGATAGCCAGCTGCCTCCAATTGGGAATCATACTAAAATAACCAACATAGAAAAAACAAACTAGAACCCCACATAGAAAATATAAACTAGACTAAACCCCTAGTCACGCCTTGACCTACTCTACCATAGAAAATAAAGGCTTTCTATAGTCAGGACGTGACACACAATGTCTTGAGTAAAAGACAAATTGGATTTATACCAAAACATGGCATGACCAATCATATTTACACCCTACACACCCTGATAGATAAACATGTCCACCAAAATAATACCAAAATATATGCTTGCTTTATCGACTTCCAAAAAGCATTTGATTCTATTTGGCATACAGGACTGTTCTACAAAGTTATTGAAAGTGGTGTAGGGGGTAAAGCATACGAGATAATGAAATCAATGTATACTGGCAATACGTGCAGCATTAAAATTGGAAAGAAAAGAACAGAATTCTTTAACCAGGGGCGGGGCCTTCGCCAGGGTTGCAATCTGAGCCCTGCACTCTTCAATATTTACATCAACGAACTGGCCACCATTCTAGAAAAATCCTCAGCCCCTGGTGTTAGTCTCCACAATTCAGAAGTTAAATGCCTACTCTTCGCAGATGACCTATGCCTGCTGTCACCCACAACACATGGCCTACAGCAGAGCCTGGACCCGCAAGAGCAGTACTGCCAGACCTGGGCCCTGGCAGTAAACCCCAAAAAGACAAAAATAACAATTTTCCAGAGAAGATCCAGATCTCAGGGAATTAGACCAAAGTTCTCAATTGGTACAAAATATATAGAGTACTGCACACACTAAAATTACTTAGGTTTAAAAATAAGCTCAACTGGACACCTTAATGAGGCAGTGAATGAACTGAGAGAGAAAGCATGCAGGGCATTCTACACCATTAAAAAACAAATTAAAATTAAAATACCTATAAAAATTGTGTGTGTTCAATGTGTCATTGAACCAATTGCACTTTATGGCAGCGAGGTGTGGGGTCCACTTGCAAAACAAGATTTCACCAAATGGGACAGACATCCCATTGAAACCCTGCATGCAGAGTTCTTTAAGATTCTCCTACATGTCCAGAGGAAAACTAAAAACAATGCATGCAGGGCAGAATTAGGCCAATATCCACTAATAATAAAAACTCAAAAAAGAGCAATTCAGTTTTGGAAACATCAAGGTTTCAAAGACCTCTCTGATGAGGATAGGCTACCCGTCCTGTTGGGGTAGGACGCAGAGAGCTGTGGGTTGGCAGCGCACTACATTGCTGCCTGCCATAAGTTGAGGGACAGTGTCTGACAGACCAATCAACCTGCACATGTCCTCTACTGTATGCTTATTGTTATTGTTGAATGTACGGTTATTTTGACCCTTGGTTATTGTTGTTACTGTTGTTCCGTTGACAATTTTAATTCTTATTATTTTAATATTGTAAATATCCAAAGTAAGCTCTGGCAATATGTACATTGTTACGTCATGCCAATAAAGCAAATTGAATTGAATTGAGAGAGAAAGACACAGAGAAAGAGAGATAGTGAGCTCCTGGGATCCTGAGTTCTTCTGCAAAAAGATAGAAATAGATTTGGATAAATGTAGATTAACAAGGTCTTCCACAGGATACTGACCTCATCATCAGAGAGAGGTATTCTATAGGATACTGACCTCATCATCAGAGAGAGAGAGGTCTTCTATAGGATACTGACCTCATCATCAGAGAGAGAGACAGAGAGAGGTATTCTATAGGATACTGACCTCATCATCAGAGAGAGAGAGTACTTCTATAGGATACTGACCTCATCATCAGAGAGAGAGAGAGACAGAGAGGTCTTCTATAGGATACTGACCTCATCATCAGAGAGAGAGAGAGACAGAGAGAGAGGTCTTCCACAGGATACTGACCTCATCATCAGAGAGAGAGACAGAGAGAGAGAGGTCTTCTATAGGACACTGACCTCATCATCAGAGAGAGAGGTCTTCTATAGGATACTGACCTCATCATCAGAGAGAGAGGTCTTCTATAGGATACTGACCTCATCATCAAAACCCTCAATCAAAATCACAATTCCATACCTAAAACCTTGATTTTGGAACAAAAAAGTTTTTTAAAAGACAATAATTTTGTTATATAAAGCTTAATAATTAAGACTACTGAGCTACCAAGCTGCTAGGACAGAACTGACCTGGCTGCACCTTCAGTGTGAAGTGAGAGGTGTGAAAATCATTGAGCCCAACAATGGCAGAAGGGTTTCACAGCCACCCACCCACAATCCATATATTAACCAGACCATCCCATGGCACAGTGCTATATTAACCAGACCATCCCCTGGCACAGTGCTATATTAACCAGACCATCCCCTGGCATGGCACAGTGCTATATTAACCAGACCATCCCCTGGTACAGTGCTATATTAACCAGACCATCCCCTGGTACAGTGCTATATTAACCAGACCATCCCCTGGCATGACACAGTGCTATATTAACCAGACCATCCCATGGCACAGTGCTATATTAACCAGACCATCCCCTGGCATGGCACAGTGCTATATTAACCAGACCATCCCCTGGCATGGCACAGTGCTATATTAACCAGACCATCCCCTGGCATGACACAGTGCTATATTAACCAGACCATCCCCTGGCATGGCACAGTGCTATATTAACCAGACCATCCCCTGGCATGACACAGTGCTATATTAACCAGACCATCCCCTGGCATGGCACAGTGCTATATTAACCAGACCATCCCCTGGCATGGCACAGTGCTATATTAACCAGACCATCCCCTGGCATGACACAGTGCTATATTAACCAGACCATCCCCTGGCACAGTGCTATATTAACCAGACCATCCCCTGGTACAGTGCTATATTAACCAGACCATCCCCTGGTACAGTGCTATATTAACCAGACCTTCCCCTGGCATGGCACAGTGCTATATTAAACAGACCATCCCCTGGCACAGTGCTAAATTAACCAGACCATCCCCTGGCATGACACAGTGCTATATTAACCAGACCATCCCCTGGCACAGTGCTATATTAACCAGACCATCCCCTGGCATGACACAGTGCTATATTAACCAGACCATCCCCTGGTACAGTGCTATATTAAACAGACCATCCCCTGGCACAGTGCTATATTAACCAGACCATCCCCTGGTACAGTGCTATATTAACCAGACCATCCCCTGGCATGACACAGTGCTATATTAACCAGACCATCCCCTGGTACAGTGCTATATTAACCAGACCTTCCCCTGGCATGGCACAGTGCTATATTAACCAGACCATCCCCTGGCATGACACAGTGCTATATTAACCAGACCATCCCTGGCACAGTGCTATATTAACCAGACCATCCCTGGCACAGTGCT
Source organism: Salmo trutta (assembly GCF_901001165.1). Taxonomy (NCBI): domain Eukaryota; kingdom Metazoa; phylum Chordata; class Actinopteri; order Salmoniformes; family Salmonidae; genus Salmo; species Salmo trutta. The sequence continues at coordinate 46,282,279 of NC_042966.1, read as the reverse complement.
ATATTAACCAGACCATCCCTGGTACAGTGCTGTATTAACCAGACCATCCCTGGCACAGTGCTATATTAACCAGACCATCCCCTGGCACAGTGCTATATTAACCAGACCATCCCCTGGCATGGCACAGTGCTATATTAACCAGACCATCCCCTGGCATGACATAGTGCTATATTAACCAGACCATCCCCTGGCATGGCACAGTGCTATATTAACCAGACCATCCCATGGCACAGTGCTATATTAACCAGACCATCCCCTGGCATGACACAGTGCTATATTAACCAGACCATCCCCTGGCATGACACAGTGCTATATTAACCAGACCATCCCCTGGCACAGTGCTATATTAACCAGACCATCCCCTGGCATGACACAGTGCTATATTAACCAGACCATCCCCTGGCATGGCACAGTGCTATATTAACCAGACCATCCCTGGCACAGTGCTATATTAACCAGACCATCCCCTGGCATGACACAGTGCTATATTAACCAGACCATCCCCTGGCATGGCACAGTGCTATATTAACCAGACCATCCCCTGGCATGACACAGTGCTATATTAACACAGACCATCCCCTGGCATGGCACAGTGCTATATTAACCAGACCATCCCCTGGCATGACACAGTGCTATATTAACCAGACCATACCCTGGCACAGTGCTATATTAACCAGACCCTCCCCTGGCATGACACAGTGCTATATTAACCAGACCATCCCCTGGCACAGTGCTATATTAACCAGACCATCCCCTGGCACAGTGCTATATTAACCAGACCATCCCCTGGCACAGTGCTATATTAACCAGACCATCCCCTGGCACAGTGCTATATTAACCAGACCATCCCTTGGCACAGTGCTATATTAACCAGACCATCCCCTGGCACAGTGCTATATTAACCAGACCATCCCCTGGCATGACACAGTGCTATATTAACCAGACCATCCCCTGGCACAGTGCTATATTAACCAGACCATCCCCTGGCATGACACAGTGCTATATTAACCAGACCATCCCCTGGCATGGCACAGTGCTATATTAACCAGACCATCCCTGGCACAGTGCTATATTAACCAGACCATCCCCTGGCATGACACAGTGCTATATTAACCAGACCATCCCCTGGCATGACACAGTGCTATATTAACACAGACCATCTCCTGGCATGGCACAGTGCTATATTAACCAGACCATCCCCTGGCATGACCCAGTGCTATATTAACCAGACCATCCCCTGGCACAGTGCTATATTAACCAGACCCTCCCCTGGCATGACACAGTGCTATATTAACCAGGCCATCTCCTGACACAGTGCTATATTAACCAGACCATCCCCTGGCATGACACAGTGCTATATTAACCAGACCATCCCCTGGCATGGCACAGTGCTATATTAACCAGACCATCCCATGGCACAGTGCTATATTAACCAGACCATCCCCTGGCATGACACAGTGCTATATTAACCAGACCATCCCCTGGCACAGTGCTATATTAACCAGACCATCCCCTGGCATGACACAGTGCTATATTAACCAGACCATCCCCTGGCATGGCACAGTGCTATATTAACCAGACCATCCCATGGCACAGTGCTATATTAACCAGACCATCCCCTGGCATGACACAGTGCTATATTAACCAGACCATCCCCTGGCACAGTGCTATATTAACCAGACCATCCCCTGGCATGACACAGTGCTATATTAACCAGACCATCCCCTGGCATGGCACAGTGCTATATTAACCAGACCATCCCCTGGCACAATGCTATAAGAGCACACTACCCCTATGTCATTAGAGAGGGTATTGGCCCAGGGTGGAAACTCAGAATATTAGACATTGAGGAAATGAACACACCTAGGTCCCACAACTGCACTGCTACTCCATCATTGAGAGGGATACATTCACAGAGATGGAGAGAGACATGGTGGAGCTCAGAGAGATGGGGAGAGACATGGTGGAGCTCAGAGAGATGGAGAGAGACGTGGTGGAGCTCAGAGAGATGGAGAAAGACGTGGTGGAGCTCAGAGAGCTGGAGAGAGACATGGTGGAGCTCAGAGAGCTGGAGAGAGACGTGGTGGAGCTCAGAGAGCTGGAGAGAGACGTGGTGGAGCTCAGAGAGCTGGAGAGAGACGTGGTGGAGCTCAGAGAGCTGGAGAGAGACGTGGTGGAGCTCAGAGAGCTGGAGAGAGACGTGGTGGAGCTCAGAGAGCTGGAGAGAGACGTGGTGGAGCTCAGAGAGCTGGAGAGAGACGTGGTGGAGCTCAGAGAGCTGGAGAGAGACGTGGTGGAGCTCAGAGAGCTGGAGAGAGACGTGGTGGAGCTCAGAGAGCTGGAGAGAGACATGGTGGAGCTCAGACAGCTAGTCCACACAATACAGACAGAACAAACCCACAAAACAGACCAGCACAACAACACCACCCCCAACAACACCCGGAGGGCAGAAAGTGGAGATGGACGGCTGTCTGAGAGAGCTGGCTGCTTTACGGACTGAGGTGAGAGAACTTAAAGAGGCACACATGGCACTGAAGGAGGAGGGGACAAAGCTGAGTTGTGACAGAGAGCAGGACACTCCCCCAGAGAAGCCAGCAGAACAGCCCACCTCAGACCCAGACCTCAACACCACAATGGGACAGACGACACAGTACCCACCGACCCAACAGAACAACACAGGACCCACCAACCCAACAGAACAACACAGGACCCACCGACCCAACAGAACAACACAGGACCCACCAACCCAACAGAACAACACAGGACCCAGCGACCCAACAGAACAACACAGGACCCAGCGACCCAACAGAACAACACAGGACCCACCAACCCAACAGAACAACACAGGACCCACCGACCCAACAGAACAACACAGGACCCACCCACCCAACAGAACAACACAGGACCCACCGACCCAACAGAACAACACAGGACCCACCAGGACCCAGCAACCCAACAGAACAACACAGGACCCACCAACCCAACAGAACAACACAGGACCCACCAACCCAACAGAACAACACAGGACCCACCAACCCAACAGAACAACACAGGACCCAGCAACCCAACAGAACAACGCAGGACCCACCAACCCAACAGAACAACACAGGACCCACCAACCCAACAGAACAACACAGGACCCACCAACCCAACAGAACAACACAGGACCCACCAACCCAACAGAACAACACAGGACCCACCAACCCAACAGAACAACACAGGACCCACCGACCCAACAGAACAACACAGGACCCACCAACCCAACCACCCTCCTAACAGCCCCCATATCAGCTCACCTGATAGCTCTCTTGACAACCCCCCCACACACAAAAGCCAGAGATTGTGCTCAAATGGCAAATACATTCAAGAGGATACACTTTTTCACAAACACAAAGTGGCTAAACTCTGGTGCCCAAACACTAGGCATGCCCTGAAGCTGACTAGGGTCCCCCAGACACATCATAATTCACATGGGTACAAATGACCTGAGGGCCCAGCAGGAAAGGGTGGCCACAGCACTCAAGGGAGTGATTGAAAAATCTTCTTCCACTTTCCCCAACACACAAGTGGTTATCTCCACCCTGCTACCACGAAAAGATTTTCACCCTGCCACCATACAGCAGGTGAATGCAAGCTTTTCCCGGGACTGTGCCTCAAAACCTAATGTCTACCTGGCCCACCACTCTACCCTCGACTTGAACAGCCTTTACAACCAAGTCCACCTCCACAAGGCAGCAATCCCAAAATTTGCCAGGACCCTGAAGGACGTCACCATCAACCGTAGCCCCAGCACCTCACAGAGGAGCAACAGAGCAACGGACACCCCGCCCAGACTAGCGAGACACCCTCCCAGACCTGCAAGACGCCCTCCTGAAGGACCTGCACCGAGACAACCCACCCAAAACACAGCATCATGAGCCACACCCAAACCAGCTAAGACCACCCCAAACAAACGCTGACCACACAATATATAACACGGAAGCATGCATGAGAGCACCAGCTGTTCTGGATGACTGTGTGATAACGCTCTCGGTAGCCGATGTGAACAAAACCTTTAATCAGGTCAACATTCACAAAGCCGCTGGGCCAGACGGACTACAAGGACGTGTACTCAAAGCATGCGCGAACCAACTGTCAAGTGTCTTCACTGATATGTTCAACCTCTCCCTGCCCAAATCTGTAATACCAACATGTTTCAATCAGACCACCATAGTCCCTGTATCCAAGGAAGCGAAGGTAACCTGCCTAAATGATTAGTACCCTCAGGAGACTGAAAAGATTTGGCATGGGTCCCCAGATTCTCAAAATGTTCTACAGCTGCACCATCGAGAGCATCCTGACCGGCTGCATCACTGCCTGGTATGGCAACTGCTCGGTATCCGACTGTAAGGTGCTACAGAGGGTAGGGCGTACGGCCCAGTACATCACTGGGGCCAAGCTTCCTGCCATCCAGGACCTATATAAGTGGTACCAGAGCTCCAAGTCTAGGACCAAAAGGCTTCTAAACAGCTTCTACCCCCAAGTCATAAGACTGCTGAACAATTAATCAAATTGCCACCGGACTGTTTACATTGCCCCCCCCTTTTGTACACTGCTGCTACTCGCTGTTTATTATCTATGCATAGTCACTTCACCCCACCTACATGTACAAATTACCTCAACTAACCTGTACCCCCGCACATTGACTCTGTACCAGTACCCCCTGTATATAGCCTCCACACTGACTCAGTACCGGTGCCCCCTGTATAGTCTCCACATTGACTCTGTACCGGTACCCCCTGTATATAGCCTCCACACTGACTCTGAGAAACTCCACACTAACTTTGAGAAACTAACAAGGTTAGCTAGCCAGCTGTATTCGTTCATTCGCGCCGTTTTCCAAACGGCGTCCAACACCACAACACCACAGCCACTGCTAGCTAGCCAACTTTACCAACTAGCAGTACTGTAGAAACTAAATACATTACAACGGAACGATTTGATTAGTGTAATGTTAGCTAGCTACATAGTTGTCTATGTATCAAAGATAAAAGATAAAGGTAAACGCAGCCACTGCTAGCTAGCCAACTCTACCAGCTAGCAGTACTGTACCATTTTTAGTCAATAAGATTTTTGCAATGTAAGCTTAACTTTCTGAACTTTCGAGTTGTGTAGTCCACTTGTGAAGCTAGCAGGACTGACTTTGTGTTAGCTAGCCAACGTTTAATTACTTCTGCATTATGAAAGGAACTAGACACGGACACGAATGATCCATTGGTAGTTTGTTGTAACCAAGTATTGGTGCTAACCGTGTGTTATTGGATTCTAACATGCTAGTTAGCTACGGCGTCATAGGATACGGTGCACTGGGTGGGTTTCACAGAAGAATACTGTACCAAGTTATCTAGCTGAATAAACTAAGTTTGAGCCTATTCCTGGAAACATTGAACCACTGTAGTTTACATCATTTATCATTTCTAAAGAGGAATTTGGAAAAGTTATATTTGAGCGTTTCAGTGAATGGTTAGTGAGGAAGGCCCTGCTCTCTCGAATTCCCAGTTGTTTAGTTAATTTTCATTCCAATCTCCTTTGCATTAGCGTAGCCTCTCCTGCAGCCTGTCAACTATGTGTCTGTCTATGCCTGTTCTCTCCTCTCTGCACAGGCCACACAAACGCTTCACACCACATGGCCGCTGCCACTCTAACCTGGTGGTCCCAGCGCGCACGACCCACGTGGAGTTCCAGGTCTCCGGCAGCCTCTGGAACTGCCGATCTGCGACCAACAAGGCAGAGTTCATCTCAGCCTATGCTACCCTCCAGTCCCTCGACTTCTTGGCGCTGACGGAAACATGGATTACCACAGAAAACACTGCTACTCCTACTGCTCTCTCCTCGTCTGACCACGTGTTCTCGCATACCCCGAGAGCATCTGGTCAGCGGGGTGGTGGCACTGGAATCCTCATCTCTCCCAAGTGGACATTCTCTCTTTCTCCCCTGACCCATCTGTCTATCTCCTCCTTTGAATTCCATGCTGTCACAGTCACTAGCCCATTCAAGCTTAACATCCTTATCATTTATCGCCCTCCAGGTTCCCTTGGAGAGTTCATCAATGAGCTTGACACCTTGATAAGTTCCTTTCCTGAGGATGGCTCACCCCTCACAATTCTGGGTGACTTTAACCTCCCTACGTCTACCTTTGACTCATTTCTCTCTGCCTCCTTCTTTCCACTCCTCTCCTCTTTGACCTCACCCTCTCACCGTCCCCCCGTACTCACAAGGCAGGCAATACGCTTGACCTCATGCTGTTCTTCTACTAATCTCACTGCAACTCCCCTCCAAGTCTCCGACCACTACCTTGTATCCTTTCCCTCTCGCTCTCCTCCAACACTACTCACTCTGCCCCTACTCAGATGGTATTGCGCTGTCGCAACCTTCGCTCTCTCTCTCCTGCTACTCTCTCCTCTTCCATCCTATCATCTCTTCCCTCTGCTCAATCCTTCTCCAACCAATCTCCTGATTCTGCCTCCTCAACCCTCCTCTCCTCCCTTTCTGCATCCTTTGACTCTCTATGTCCCCTATCCTCCCGGTCGGCTCGGTCCTCCCCTCCTGCTCCGTGGCTTGACGACTCATTGCGAGCTCACAGAACAGGGCTCCGGGCAGCCAAGTGGAAATGGAGGAAAACTAGCCTCCCTGCGGACCTGGCATCTTTTCACTCCCTCCTCTCCACATTTTCTTCCTCTGTTTCTGCTGCTAAAGCCACTTTATACCACTCCAAATTCCAAGCATCTGCCTCTAACCCTAGGAAGCTCTTTGCCACCTTCTCCTCCCTCCTGAATCCTCCTCCCCCCCTCCTCCCTCTCTGCGGATGACTTTGTCAACCATTTTGAAAAGAACGTTGACGACATCCGATCCTCGTTTGTTAAGTCAAACGACACCGCTGGTCCTGCTCACATTGCCCTACCCTGTGCTTTGACCTCTTTCTCCCCTCTCTCTCCAGATGAAATCTTGCGACTTGTGACGGCCGGCCGCCCAACAACCTGCCCGCTTGACCCTATCCCCTCCTCTCTTCTCCAGACCATTTCCGGAGACCTTCTCCCTTACCTCACCTCGCTCATCAACTCATCCTTGACCGCTGGCTACGTCCCTTCCATCTTTAAGAGAGCGAGAGTTGCACCCCTTCTCAAAAAACCTACACTCGATCCCTCCGATGTCAACAACTAGACAGGTATCCCTTCTTTCTTTTCTCTCCAAAACTCTTGAGCGTGCCGTCCTTGGCCAGCTCTCTTGCTATCTCTCTCAGAATGACCTTCTTGATCCAAATCAGTCAGGATTCAAGACTGGTCATTCAACTGAGACTGCTCTTCTCTGTGTCACGGAGGCTCTCCGCACTGCTAAAGCTAACTCTCTCTCCTCTGCTCTCATCCATCTAGACTTATCTGCTGCCTTTGATACTGTGAACCATCAGATCCTCCTCTCCACACTCTCCGAGTTGGGCATCTCCGACGTGGCTCACTCTTGGATTGCGTCCTACCTGACAGGTCGCTCCTACCAGGTGGCGTGGCAAGAATCCGTCTCCGCACCACGTGCTCTCACCACTGGTGTCCCCCAGGGCTCAGTTCTAGGCCCTCTCCTATTCTCGCTATACACCAAGTCACTTGGCTCTGTCATATCCTCACATGGTCTCTCCTATCATTGCTACGCAGACGACACACAATTCATCTTCTCCTTTCCCCCTTCTGATAACCAGGTGGCGAATCGCATCTCTGCATGTCTGGCAGACATATCAGTGTGGATGACGAATCACCACCTCAAGCTGAACCTCGGCAAGATGGAGCTGCTCTTCCTCCCGGGGAAGGACTGCCCGTTCCATGATCTCGCCATCACGGTTGACAACTCCATTGTGTCCTCCTCCCAGAGTGCTAAGAGCCTTGGCGTGACCCTGGACAACACCCTGTCGTTCTCTGCTAACATCAAGGCGCTGACCCGATCCTGTAGGTTCATGCTCTACAACATTCGCAGAGTACGACCCTGCCTCACATAGGAAGCGGCACAGGTCCTAATCCAGGCACTTGTCATCTCCCGTCTGGATTACTGCAACTCGCTGTTGGCGGGGCTCCCTGCCTGTGCCATTAAACCCCTACAACTCATCCAGAAAGCCGCAGCCCGTCTGGTGTTCAACCTTCCCAAGTTCTCTCACGTCACCCCGCTCCTCCGCACACTCCACTGGCTTCCAGTTGAAGCTCGCATCTGCTACAAGACCATGGTGCTTGCCTACGGAGCTGTGAGGGGAACGGCACCTCCGTACCTTCAGGCTCTGATCAGTCCCTACACCCAAAGAAGGGCACTGCGTTTATCCACCTCTGGCCTGCTCGCCTCCCTACCTCTGCGGAAGCACAGTTCCCCCTCAGCCCAGTCAAAACTGTTCTCTGCTCTGGCACCCCAATGGTGGAACAAGCTCCCTCACGATGCCAGGACAGCGGAGTCAATCACCACCTTCCGGAGACACCTGAAACCCCACCTCTTTAAGGAATACCTGGGATAGGATTAAGTAATCCTTCTAACCCTCCCCCCCTACCCTCCCCCAAAAAAGATATAGATGTACTATTGTAAAGTGGTTGTTCCACTGGATATCATAAGGTGAATGCACCAATTTGTAAGTCGCTCTGGATAAGAGCGTCCGCTAAATGACGTAAATGTAAATGTCAGATCAGGGTTATAGAGGAGAACATGTTGACAATGAGGTCAGATCAGGGTTATAGAGGAGAACATGTTGACAATGAGGTCAGATCAGGGTTATAGAGGAGAACATGTTGACAATGAGGTCAGATCAGGGTTAAATTGAAGGTTAAATCAAATTATATTTGTCACATGCGCCGAATACGTGTAGACTTTACCGTGAAATGCTTACTGACAAGCCCTTAACCAACAGTGCAGTTCAAGAAGAAGAAAATATTTTAAATAAAATAAAATAAAAGTAATAATAAAAGTAACACAATAACAATAATGAGGCTATATACAGGGGGCACCGGTACCGAGTCAGAGTGCAGGGGTACAGGCTAGTTGAGGTAATCTGTACATGTAGGTAGGGGCGAAGTGACTATGCATTGCTAACAAACAAACAGCGAGTGTACAAAAGGGGGGGGTCAATGTAAATCGTCTGGTGGCGATTTAATGAATTGTTCAGCAGTCTTATGGCTTGGGGGTAGAAGCTGTTGAGGAGCCTTTTGGTCCTAGACTTGGCGCTCCGGTGCCGCTTGCCGTGCGGTAGCAGAGAAAACAGTCAATAACTGGGGTCTCTGACAATTTTATGGGCTTTCCCCTGACACCACCTATTATATAAGTCCTGGATGGCATGAAGCTTGGCCTCAGTGATGTATTGGGTCAGATGCATTCGGGTCAGATGCATTCGCACTACCCTCTGTAGCGCCTTGTGGTCAGATGCTGAGCAGTTGCCATACCAGGCGGTGATACACCTTGTCCAGATGCTCTCGATGGTGCAGCTGTAGAATCTTTTGAGGATCTGGGGACCCATGCCAAATCTTTTCAGTCTCCTGAGGGGAAAAGGTTTTGTCGTGCCCTCTTCACGACTGTCTTGGTATGTTTGACCCATGATAGCTCGTTGGTGATGTGGACACCAAGGAACTTGAAACTCTCGACCAACTCCACTACAGCCCTGTCGATGTTAATGTTGGCGTGTTCGGCCTGCCTTTTCCTGTAGTCCACGATCAGCTCCTTAGTCTTGCTCACATTGAGGGAGAGGTTGTTGTCCTGGCACCACACTGCCAGTTCTCTGACCTCCTCCCTATAGGCCGTCTCATCGTTGTCGGTGATCAGGCCTACCACTGTTGTGTCATCAGCAAACTTAATGATGGTGTTGGAGTCGTGTTTGGTCATGCAGTCGTGGGTGAACAGGGAATACAGGAGGGGACTAAGTACAAACCCCTGAGGGGCCCCAGTGTTAAGGGTCAGCGTGGCAGATGTTGTTGCCTACTCTTACCACCTTGGGGCGGCCCGTCAGGAAGTCCAGGATCCAGTTGCAGAGGGAGGAGTTTAGTCCCAGAGTCTTTAGCTTAGTGATGAGCTTCGTGGGCACTATGGTGTTGAACAATGAGCTCTAGTCAATGAACAGCATTCTCACATAGGTGTTCCTTTTGTCCAGCTGGGAAAGGGCAGTGTGGAGTGCGATTGAGATTGCGTCATCTGTGGATCTGTTGGGGCGGTATGCGAATTGGAGTGGGTCTAGGGTGTCCGGGAGGATGCTGTTGATGTGAGCCCTGACCAGCCTTCATGGCTACCGACTTGAGTGCCACGGGGTGGTAATCATTTTGGCAGGTTACCTTCGCTTCCTTGGATACAGGGACTATGGTGGTCTGCTTGAAACATGTAGGTATTACAGACTTGGTCAGGGAGAGCTTGAAAATGGTCCGCGCATGCTTTCAGTACACGTCCTGGTAATCCATCTGGCCCAGTGGCATTGTGAATGTTGACCTGTTTAAAGATTTTGTTCACATCGGCTACCAAGAGCGTTATCACACAGTCATCCAGAACAGCTGTTGCTCTCGTGCATGCATCAGTGTTGATTGCCTCGAAGTGAGCATGAAAGGCATTTAGCTCATCTGGTAGGCTCGCGTCACTGGGCAGTTCGCGTCTGGGTTTCCCTTTGTAGTCCGTAATAGTTTTTGAGCCCTGCCACATCCGACAAGCGTCAGATCAGGTGTAGTAGGATTTAATCTTAATCCTGTATTGACGCTTTGCTTGTTTGATGGTTCGTCTTGAGGGCATAGCGGGATTTCTTATAAGCATCCGGATTAGTCTCCCGCTCCTTGAAAGCGGCAGCTCTAGCCTTTAGCTCAATGCGGATGTTGCCTGTAATCCATGGCTTCTGGTTGGGGTATGTATGTACAGTCACTGTGGGGACGATGTCATCGATGCACTTATTGATGAAGCCGATGACTGAGGTGGTGTACTCCTCAATGCCATTGGATGAATCCAGGAACATATTCCAGTCTGTGCAGCAAAACAGTCCTGTAGTGTAGCATCCGTGTCATCTGACCACTTCCGTATTGAGCGAGTCACTGGTACTTCCTGCTTTAGTTTTTGCTTGTACGCAAGAATCAGGAGGATAGAATTATGGTCAGATTTGCCAAATGGAGGGTGGGGGAGAGCTTTGGTAAAATTTGGTAAAACTGATTTAAGTTTGCCTGCATTAAAGTCCCTGGCCACCAGGAGCGTCGCTTCTGGGTGAGCATTTTCTTGTTTGCTTATGCCTTATACAGCTGGTTGAGTGGGTCTTAGTGCCAGCTTCGTTTTGTGGTGGTAAATGGACGGCTACGAATAATATAGATGAGAACTCACTTGGTAGATAGTGCAGTCTAAATGTTATTATAAGGTTCTCTACCTCAGGTGAGCAATACCTCGAGACTTATTTAATATTAGACATCGCGCACCAGCTGTTATTGACAAATAGACACACACACCCACCCCTCGTCTTGCTAGACGTAGCGTCTCTTCTGCCAGTGCATTGAAAATCCCGCTAGCTCTATGTTGTCCGTATCTTCGTTCAGCCATGTCTCGGTGAAACATAAGATGTTACAGTTTTTAATGTCCCGTTGGTAGGATAATTTTAATCATAGGTCATCCATTTTATTGTCCAATGATTGCCTGTTAGCGAGAAGAATGGATGGCAGTGGGAGTTTACTCTCTCGGAGGATGCCTGATCTGCGGCCCCTTTTCCGGCATCTTTTCTTCACGCAAAAGGCATGGATCTGGGCCTGTTTCAGTGAAAGCAGGATATCCTTCCCGTCGGACTCGCCGGACTTGTTATCGGAAAAAGTTCCTTCCAGTCCACATGTGAATAATCGCTTTTCTGATGTCCAGAATTTATTTTTGGTCAAATGAGACAGTAGCAGCAACATTATGTACACAATAAGTAAAAAAATAAGTTACACAGAACGCAAAAAAAATAGCACAATTGGTTGGGAAAATATAAAAACGTCAGCCATGTTCTTCGGTGCCATCTTTAGGTCATGTTTACACTGAGGTCAGATCAGGGTTCAAACCACCTCAATGCCACAATAAGACAAGCCTGCTGGTCTGATGCATTAGCTTTAGAATAATTTTTAACATTAGCTTTAGAATAATTTTTATCATTAGCTTTAGAATAATCTTTATCGTTAGAATAATATTTATCATTAGCTTTAGAATAATATTTATCATTAGCTTTAAAATAATATTTATCATTAGCTTTAGAATAATCTTTATCGTTAAAATAATATTTATCATTAGCTTTAGAATAATATTTATCAATAGCTTTAAAATAAAATGTATCATTAGCTTTAGAATAATATTTATCAATAGCTTTAAAATAATATTGATCTTTATCGTTAGCTTTAGAATAATGTTTAGCTTTAGCATACAGTAGAGTAGAGTGAAAGAGAATTCGTGCCTACCTCCGGGAGAACATCCTCCATGCAGAATAAAAACTCTTCCAATTTCTGCAACAAAAGGTAAACATTTTGTTGAAGCAACAATCATAACAACCTCATGAATTATTGAAAACATAATGATGCTTTGTATGTGTATGTGTGTGTGTGTGTGTGTGTGTGTAACTGCATCCAAAATTACCTGATTCACACACACACACACGCACACATTAAAATACATTAAAACATGAATGACCTTCTGGTTCTGTACGTGTTCAGTCTGTCTACAGTACTGTAGTTGTGGTTCTGTACGTGTTCAGTCAGACTACCTCTACCTACATGTATAGACAGACTACCTCTACCTACATGTATAGACAGACTACCTCTACCTACATGTATAGACAGACTACCTCTACCTACATGTATAGACAGACTACCTCTACCCACATGTATAGACTACCTCTACCCACATGTATAGACAGACTACCTCTACCTACATGTAAAGACAGACTACCTCTACCTACATGTATAGACAGACTACCTCTACCTACATGTATAGACAGACTACCTCTACCTACATGTATAGACAGACTACCTCTACCCACATGTATAGACAGACTACCTCTACCTACATGTATAGACAGACTACCTCTACCTACATGTATAGACAGACTACCTCTACCTACATGTATAGACAGACTACCTCAACTTACATGTATAGACAGACTACCTCTACCTACATGTATAGACAGACTACCTCTACCCACATGTATAGACAGACTACCTCTACCTACATGTATAGACAGACTACCTCTACCAACATGTATAGACAGACTACCTCTACCTACATGTATAGACAGACTACCTCTACCTACATGTATAGACAGACTACCTCTACCTACATGTATAGACAGACTACCTCTACCTACATGTATAGACTACCTCTACCCACATGTATAGACAGACTACCTCTACCTACATGTATAGACAGACTACCTCTACCCACATGTATAGACAGACTACCTCTACCCACATGTATAAACAGACTACCTCTACCTACATGTATAGACAGACTACCTCTACCTACATGTATAGACAGACTACCTCTACCTACATGTATAGACAGACTACCTCTACCTACATGTATAGACAGACTACCTCTACCTACATGTATAGACAGACTACCTCTACCTACATGTATAGACAGACTACCTCTACCCACATGTATAGACAGACTACCTCTACCTACATGTATAGACAGACTACCTCTACCTACATGTATAGACAGACTACCTCTACCTACATGTATAGACAGACTACCTCTACCTACATGTATAGACAGACTACCTCTACCTACATGTATAGACAGACTACCTCAACTTACATGTATAGACAGACTACCTCTACCTACATGTATAGACAGACTACCTCAACTTACATGTATAGACAGACTACCTCTACCTACATGTATAGACAGACTACCTCTACCTACATGTATAGACAGACTACCTCTACCCACATGTATAAACAGACTACCTCTACCTACATGTATAGACAGACTAACGTCTACCTACATGTATAGACAGACTACCTCTTTGTCTCTGTCTTTAGAAGAGCTGTAGATATTCGCTGTTAGTGGTTTGACAGGGTTTGGTCGGGAGAAGAGAAAGGTGGAATACAAGGCAGAGAGACAAGAGAGGGAGGGAAGATGGATGTCCTTGTCTCACCTTCATTGTCCTGAATAGAGGTTAGGAGGACAGGCCAGGCTGCAGGAAAAGAAAGGACAAACAGCAGAGAGAGAGAGATAAAGAGAGAGACAGAGACAGAGAGAGAGATAAAGAGAGAGACAGAGCCAGAGAGAGAGAGAGACAGAGAGAGAGCCAGAGAGAGAGATAGAGAGAGAGACAGACAGAGAGATAGAGAGGTTATGAGCAGATGAACTCCCACATTTTTCAGTATGTTTTTACAAACATATAGATTTACACAGGATACTACCCTCTACAACACTATGTCACGAGGACATATACAGGATACTACCCTCCACAACACTATGTCACCAGGACATATACAGGATACTACCCTCTACAACACTATGTCACCAGGACATATACAGGATACTACCCTCCACAACACTATGTCACCAGGACATATACAGGATACTACCCTCCACAACACTATGTCACCAGGACATATACAGGATACTACCCTCTACAACACTATGTCACGAGGACATATACAGGATACTACCCTCCACAACACTATGTCACCAGGACATATACAGGATACTACCCTCTACAACACTATGTCACGAGGACATATACAGGATACTACCCTCCACAACACTATGTCACCAGGACATATACAGGATACTACCCTCCACAACACTATGTCACCAGGACATATACAGGATACTACCCTCTACAACACTATGTCACGAGGACATATACAGGATACTACCCTCCACAACACTATGTCACCAGGACATATACAGGATACTACCCTCCACAACACTATGTCACCAGGACATATACAGGATACTACCCTCTACAACACTATGTCACCAGGACATATACAGGATACTACCCTCTACAACACTATGTCACCAGGACATATACAGGATACTACCCTCTACAACACTATGTCACCAGGACATATACAGGATACTACCCTCTACAACACTATGTCACCAGGACATATACAGGATACTACCCTCTACAACACTATGTCACCAGGACATATACAGGATACTACCCTCCACAACACTATGTCACCAGGACATATACAGGATACTACCCTCTACAACACTATGTCCCCAGGACATATACAGGATACTACCCTCCACAACACTATGTCACCAGGACATATACAGGATACTACCCTCTACAACACTATGTCATCAGGACATATACAGGATACTACCCTCCACAACACTATGTCACCAGGACATATACAGGATACAACCCTCTACAACACTATGTCACCAGGACATATACAGGATACTACCCTTCACTATGTCACCAGGACATATACAGGATACTACCCTCTACAACACTATGTCACCAGGACATATACAGGATACTACCCTCTACAACACTATGTCACCAGGACATATACAGGATACTACCCTCCACAACACTATGTCACCAGGACATATACAGGATATTACCCTCCACAACACTATGTCACCAGGACATATACAGGATATTACCCTCTACAACACTATGTCACCAGGGCATATACAGGATACTACCCTCCACAACACAATGTCACCAGGACGTATACAGGATACTACCCTCTACAACACTATGTCACCAGGACATATACAGGATACTACCCTCCACAACACTATGTCACCAGGACATATACAGGATACTACCCTCTACAACACTATGTCAATTTAATATTTATTTAATATATTTAAAATCTTTTCCAAATAAACTAAAGTAAAAAATTATAAAAAGTAGCACAATAATATAACAATAATGAGGTTAAATACAGGGGGTACCGGTACCGAGTCAATGTGCGGGGGTACAGGTTAGTTGAGGTAATTTGTACATGTAGGTAGGGGTGAAGTGACTATGCATAGATAATAAACAGAGAGTAGCAGCAGTGGACAAAACAAATGGGGTGGGGGGGTCAATGTAAATAGTCTGGTGGCCATTTGATTAATTGTTCAGCAGTCTAATGGCTTGAGGGTTGAAGCTGTTAAGGAGACTTTTGGTCCTAGACTTGGCACTCTGGTACCGCTTGCCGTGCGGTAGCAAAGAAAACAGTCTATGACTTGGGTGACTGGAGTCTCTGACAATTTTTGGGGCTTTCCTCTGACATCGCCTAGTATATAGGTCCTGGATGACAGGAAGCTTATAAGGACTGAATGCTAAGTTAAGGCTACCAAGCTTGCTAGGACAGAACAGATACAACTTCAATTAGCACTGAGGTGTGACCTGAGAGGTGTCAAAGCCCTTGACAACAATGACAGGAGAATCAAACATGCTACCCCTCCCAATGCAGAGGCCTTTGAAGCCCCCTCCCTCTGTTCAGAGGTCATTACAATACAGTACCACCTGGATGTAAAAAAATATAAGGCATGAAAAGAGTACAAAATAAGCTCCTTATATAAAATCAAGAGACACTTTTTGCTGACTAATATAAAAATGGGAACATAAGCAACTTAATCTTCCACACAGACCATCCCCTGGCATGGCACAGTGCTATATTAATACACTACCCCTCTGTTAACTTCTTTGGGATAGGGGGCGGTACTTTGACGTCCGGATGAAAAGCGTGCCCAAAGTAAACTGCCTGTTACTCAGGCCCAGAAGCTAGGATATGCATATAATTGGTAGATTTGGATAGAAAACACTCTAACGTTTCTACAACTGTTAAAATAATGTCTGTGAGTATAACAGAACTGAAATGGCAGGCGAAACCCCGAGGACAAACCATCCCCCCCAAAAAAATAATCACCCTACCACTGAATTCAATGGCTGGCACTTTTATAATAGGGCGAAATCGTGCCGAATACAGTTCCTAGGGCTTCCACTAGATGTCAACAGTCTTTAGAAAGAGTTTCAGGCTGTTTTTTGGAAAAATGAGCCAGAAATTGTAGTTTTTCTAGATGGCTCCCATTTTGGCTGTAGTGTTTCCAAGCGTGTAAATGAGAGCGTGTTCTTCGGTATTTTTCTCCGGTAAAGACAGTAACGATTCTCCGTCTTAAATTTTATCGTTTATTTGCGTATTAGGGTACCTATTGTTTGATTATAAACGTTGCTTGACTTGTTTGGATAAGTTTATTGGTAACGTTTGGGATTCATTTTGTATGCATTTTGAAGGAGGGAAACCGTGTGGATTATTGACTGAAGCGCGCCAGCTAAACTGAGTTTTTATGGATATAAAGAAGGACATTATCCAACAAAAGGACAATTTGTAATGTAACTGGGACCTTTTGGAGTGCCAACAGAAGAAGATCTTCAAAGGTAAGGCATATATTATATCGCTATTTCTGACTTTCGTGTCGCAACTCCCTGGTTGAAAATGATTTGTTATGCATTTGTGTGCTGGGCGCTGTCCTCAGATAATCGCATAGTTTGCTTTCGCCGTAAAGCCTTTTTGAAATCTGACACGGCGGCTGGATTAACAACAAGTTAAGCTTTATGTTGATGTATTGCACTTGTGATTTCATGAAAGTGTAATATTTATAGTAATTTAATTTGAATTTGGCGCTCTGCAATTTCACCGGAAATTGTCGAAATGGGACGGTAGCGTCCCACTAATCCTCAAGAAGTTAAGAGGGTGGGGGGGTGGGGGGGGGGGTGTTAGCGATGAGTGGAATCTCAGGATACTAGACAACGAGGACTTTGAGTCAGCCAATGTGAACGTATACAAATCTGGAACAGTAATGGTACAATTCCCCAAACAGTTTTAGCTCAGCAAAGAGATAGCTCAGCAGGAAAGATAACCCCACCCCGAGTGGGTCAGACCAGACGTCTTCATTACACAACCCCACAGACGAGCAACCCCAAGCAGAAATTCAACCTCCCAGCACAGAGTACTACTCCCTCATTGAAATGAAGGATAAATTCACCCAGCTGGAGGTAAGGCAGGTGGAGCTGGAACAGCAGGTGATTACACTCCAGTCAGGACAGACCCAGACAACAGTCCAGCACAACAACACCCCTTTAACCAGACCCAGACAACAGTCCAGCACAACAACACCCCCTTAACCAGACAACAGTCCAGCACAACAACACCCCCTTAACCAGACCCAGACAACAGTCCAGCACAACAACACCCCCTTAACCAGACCTGGAGTGCTGGAGGTGGAGAGAGACATATCTGGACTGTGGTGAGACAACATCAACAGGAGAAAGAGCAGGAGAAGAACAGAGCCATAGAGGAGAGGATCAGACTGCTGGAGGAGAGGGTGAGGGGGGATGGCGTGTGACAGAGAACGACCCACTAGAGAGGTGCCCACCCCCGCAGTGAAGCCAGCAGAACAGTCCACCCCAGAACATGACCATAGCCTCAACACCACAGCAGAACAGACCCAGACCATAGCCTCAACACCACAGCAGAACAGACCCAGACCATAGCCTCAACACCACAGCAGAACAGACCCAGACCATAGCCTCAACACCACAGCAGAACAGAACCTGACCACAGCAGAACAGACCCAGACCATAGCCTCGACACCACAGCAGAACAGTCCATCTCAGACCCAGACCATAGCCTCGACACCACAGCAGAACAGACCCAGACCATAGCCTCAACACCACAGCAGAACAGACCCAGACCATAGCCTCGACACCACAGCAGAACAGACCCAGACCATAGCCTCAACACCACAGCAGAACAGACCCAGACCATAGCCTCGACACCACAGCAGAACAGTCCATCTCAGACCCAGACCACAGCAGAACAGTCCATCTCAGACCCAGACCATAGCCTCAACACCACAGCAGAACAGACAAATGAAGAACCCCAAGCCCAGGGGCTCTCACCCCCTCTGAGGACCCCCCCCCCACACCCACTGAGGACATTAACAAGCCACAGATTGTACTCCTTATGGACTCAAACAGGAAATATAGGCAAGAAAATTTACTTTTTCCCACACACAGTGTCCAAACACCCAGCGCGCCCTAGACCTTCTGTCTGAGGACCAACTAGGTTCACCCAGCACCCTAGACCTTCTGTCTGAGGACCAACTAGGGTCACCCAGCGCCCTAGACCTTCTGTCTGAGGACCAACTAGGTTCACCCAGCCCACCCTAGACCTTCTGTCTGAGGACCAACTAGGGTCACCCAGCCACATAATAATACACACAGGCACCAATGACCTGAGAACACATCAGGAAAGGGTGGCCACAGCACTGAAGGGAGTGATTGGAAAAGCTTCTTCTACTTTCCCCAACGCACAAGTGTTTATCTCCACCCTGCTACCACGAAAAGACTTCCACCCTGCTACCATACAGCGGGTAAACGCAAGTATTTCCCGTGACTGTGCCTCAAAACCAAATGTTTACCTGGCCCACCACTCCACCCTGGACTTGAACAGCCTTTATGACCAGGTCCACCTACACCAGGCAGCAGTGCCCACCTTGGCACGAACCCTGAAGGACAGTGCCCTGAACCGCAGCCCCAATAACACACACAGAAGGCAACAGACCTGCAGAACACCGGACCTACATCCAGACCACAACACCACCAGCCACATATACACACTACCCCCCCAACCAATCAACACCACCAGCCACATTACCCCCCAAACCAATCAACACCACCAGCCACATACATACTACCCCCCCCAACCAATCAACACCACCAGCCACATACACACTACCCACCCCAACCAATCAACACCACCAGCCACATACACACTACCCACCCCAACCAATCAACACCACCAGCCACATACACACTACCCACCCCAACCAATCAACAACACCAGCCACATACACACTACCCCCCCAACCAATCAACACCACCAGCTACATACACACTACCCCCCCAACCAATCAACACCACCAGCCACATACACACTACCCCCCAACCAATCAACACCACCAGCTACATACACACTACCCCCCCAACCAATCAACACCACCAGCTACATACACACTACCCCCCAACCAATCAACACCACCAGCCACATACACACTACCCCCCCAACCAATCAACACCACCAGCCACATCCACACTACCCCCCCCAACCAATCAACACCACCAGCTACATACACACTACCCCCCCAACCAATCAACACCACCAGCCACATACACACTACCCCCCCAACCAATCAACACCACCAGCTACATACACACTACCCCCCCCAACCAATCAACACCACCAGCTACATACACACTACCCCCCAACCAATCAACACCACCAGCCACATACACACTACCCCCCCCAACCAATCAACACCCCCCCAACCAATCAACACCACCAGCCACATCCACACTACCCCCCCAACCAATCAACACCCCCAGCTACATACACACTACCCCCCCCAACCAATCAACACCACCAGCCACATACATACTACCCCCCCAACCAATCAACACCACCAGCCACATCCACACTACCCCCCCAACCAATCAACACCACCAGCCACATCCACACTACCCCCCCAACCAATCAGCACCACCAGCCACATACACACTACCCACCCCAACCAATCAACACCACCAGCCACATACACACTACCCCCCAACCAATCAACAACACCAGCCACATACACACTACCCACCCCAACCAATCAACACCACCAGCCACATCCACACTACCCCCCCAACCAATCAGCACCACCAGCCACATACACACTACCCACCCCAACCAATCAACACCACCAGCCACATACACACTACCCCCCCAACCAATCAACAACACCAGCCACATACACACTACCCACCCCAACCAATCAACAACACCAGCCACATACACACTACCCCCCCAACCAATCAACACCACCAGCCACATACACACTACCCACCCCAACCAATCAACAACACCAGCCACATACACACTACCCCCCCAACCAATCAACACCACCAGCTACATACACACTACCCCCCAACCAATCAACACCACCAGCTACATACACACTACCCCCCAACCAATCAACACCACCAGCCACATACACACTACCCCCCCAACCAATCAACACCCCCCCAACCAATCAACACCACCAGCCACATCCACACTACCCCCCAACCAATCAACACCACCAGCTACATACACACTACCCCCCCCAACCAATCAACACCACCAGCCACATACACACTACCCCCCCAACCAATCAACACCACCAGCTACATACACACTACCCCCCCAACCAACACCACCAGCCACCACCACACTACCAGGTGGTATAGAGGAGACGGACCCACTGGTTGTCCTCTAGGTTACAGAGAGCTGGTAGTCCCATCCACCACACTACCAGGTGGGTGGTATAGAGGAGACGGACCCACTGGTTGCCCTCTAGGTTACAGAGATGTGGTAGTCCCATCCACCACACTACCAGGTGGGTGGTATAGAGGAGATGGACCCACTGGTTGCCCTCTAGGTTACAGAGAGCTGGTAGTCCCATCCACCACACTACCAGGTGGGTGGTATAGAGGAGACGGACCCACTGGTTGTCCTCTAGGTTACAGAGAGCTGGTAGTCCCATCCACCACACTACCAGGTGGGTGGTATAGAGGAGATGGACCCACTGGTTGCCCTCTAGGTTACAGAGACCTGGTAGTCCCATCCACCACACTACCAGGTGGGTGGTATAGAGGAGACGGACCCACTGGTTGCCCTCTAGGTTACAGAGAGCTGGTAGTCCCATCCACCACACTACCAGGTGGGTGGTATAGAGGAGACGGACCCACTGGTTGCCCTCTAGGTTACAGAGAGCTGGTAGTCCCATCCACCACACTACCAGGTGGTATAGAGGAGATGGACCCACTGGTTGCCCTCTAGGTTACAGAGAGCTGGTAGTCCCATCCACCACACTACCAGGTGGGAAACAGGGAAGGAACTCAAAACAGAAACATTTTACATCTGTCTAGAAATTCAAAAGGAAATTATCTCAACAGAGAGAAATTTCCTCCTGTGTGCTACCTATATCCCCCCACTAGAATCCCCATACTTTAATGAAGACAGCTTCTCCATCCTACCTATATCCCCCCACTAGAATCCCCATACTTTAATGAAGACAGCTTCTCCATCCTACCTATATCCCCCCACTAGAATATTGTTATCCACGTCGGCACCAACGATGTTAGGATGAAACAGTCAGAGGTCACCAAGCGCAACATAGCTTCAGCATGTAAATCAGCTAGAAAGATGTGTCGGCATCGATTAATTGTCTCTGGCCCCCTCCCAGTTAGGGGGAGTGATGAGCTCTACAGCAGAGTCTCACAACTCAATCGCTGGATGAAAACTGTTTTCTGCCCCTCCCAAAAGATAGAATTTGTAGATAACTGGCCCTCTTTCTGGGATTCACCCACAAACAGGACCAAGCCTGGCCTGCTGAGGAGTGACGGACTCCATCCTAGCTGGAGGGGTGCTCTCATCTTATCTACGAACATAGACAGGGCTCTAACTCCTCTAGCTCCACAATGAAATAGGGTGCAGGCCAGGCAACAGGCTGTTAGCCAGCCTGCCAGCTTAGTGGAGTCTGCCACTAGCACAGTTAGCGTAGTCAGCTCAGCTTTCCCCATTGAGACCGTGTCTGTGCCTCGATCTAGGTTGGGCAAAATTAAAAATGGCGGTGTTCGCTTCAGTAATCTTACTAGTATAAAGACCTCCTCCATTCCTGCCATTATTGAAAGAGATTGTGATACTTCACATCTCAAAATTGGGTTACTTAATGTTAGATCCCTCACTTCCAAGGCAGTTATAGTCAATGAACTAATCACTGATCATAATCTTGATGTGATTGGCCTGACTGAAACATGGCTTAAGCCTGATGAATTTACTGTGTTAAATGAGGCCTCACCCCCTGGTTACACTAGTGACCATACCCCCCGTGCATCCGGCAAAGGCGGAGGTGTTGCTAACATTTACGATAGCAAATTTCAATTTACAAAAAAAAAACAATGACGTTTTCGTCTTTTGAGCTTCTAGTCATGAAATCTATGCAGCCTACTCAATCACTTTTTATAGCTACTGTTTACAGGCCTCCTGGGCCATATGCAGTGTTCCTTACTGAGTTCCCTGAATTCCTATCGGATCTTGTAGTCATAGCAGATAATATTCTAATTTTTGGTGACTTTAACATTCACATGGAAAAGTCCACAGACCCACTCCAAAAGGCTTTCGGAGCCATCATCGACTCAGTGGGTTTTGTCCAACATGTCTCTGGACCTACTCACTGCCACAGTCATACTCTGGACCTAGTTTTGTCCCATGGAATAAATGTTGTGGATCTTAATGTTTTTCCTCATAATCCTGGATTATCGGACCACCATTTTATTGCGTTTACAATTGCAACAAATAATCTGCTCAGACCCCAACCAAGGAAGATTAAAAGTCGTGCTATAAATTCTCAGACAACCCAAAGATTCCTTGATGCCCTTCCAGACTCCCTCTGCCTACCCAAGGACGTCAGAGGACAAGAATCAGTTAACCACCTAACCGAGGAACTCAATTTAACCTTGCGCAATACCCTAGATGCAGTTGCACCCCTAAAAATTAAAAACATCTGTCATAAGAAACTAGCTCCCTGGTATACAGAAAATACACGAGCTCTGAAGCAAGCTTCCAGAAAATTGGAACGGAAATGGCGCCACACTAAACTGGAAGTCTTCCGACTAGCTTGGAAAGACAGTACCGTGCAGTATCGAAGAGCCCTCACTGCTGCACGATCATCCTATTTTTCCAACTTAATTGAGGAAAATAAGAACAATCCGAAATTTCTTTTTGACACTGTCGCAAAGCTAACTAAAAAGCAGCATTCGCAAATGGAGGATGGCTTTCACTTCAGCAGTAATAAATTTATGAACTTCTTTGAGGAAAAGATCATGATCATTAGAAAGCAAATTACGGACTCCTCTTTAAATCTGGGTATTCCTCCAGGGCTCCATTGTCCTGAGTCTGCACAACTCTGCCAGGACCTAGGATCAAGGGAGATACTAAAGTGTTTTAGTACTATATCTCTTGACATAATGATGAAAATAATCATGGCCTCCAAACCCTCAAGCTGCATACTGGACCCTATTCCAACTAAACTACTGAAAGAGCTGCTTTCTGTGCTTGGCCCTCCTATGTTGAACATAATAAACGGCTCTCTATCCACCGGATGTGTACCAAGCTCACTAAAAGTGGCAGTAATAAAGCCTCTCTTGAAAAAGCCGAATCTTGACCCAGAAATTATAAAAAACTATCGGCCTATATCGAATCTTCCATTCCTCTCAAAAAAATTTGAAAAAGTTGTTGCGCAGCAACTCACTGCCTTCCTGAAGACAAACAATGTATACGAAACGCTTCAGTCTGATTTTAGACCCCATCATAGCACTGAGACTGCACTTGTGAAGGTGGTAAATGACCTTTTAATGACGTCAGACCGAGGCTCTGCATCTGTCCTCATGCTCCTAGATCTTAGTGCCGCTTTTGATACCATCGATCACCACATTCTTTTGGAGAGATTGGAAACCCAAATTGGTCTACATGGACAAGTTCTGGCCTGGTTTAGATCTTATCTGTCGGAAAGATATCAGTTTGTCTCTGTGAATGGTTCGTCCTCTGACAAATCAATTGTAAATTTCGGTGTTCCTCAAGGTTCCGTTTTAGGACCACTATTGTTTTCACTATATATTTTACCTCTTGGGGATGTCATTCAAAAACATAATGTTAAATTTCACTGCTATGCGGACGACACACAGCTGTACATTTCAATGAAACATGGTGAAGCCCCAAAATTGCCCTCGCTAGAAGCCTGTGTTTCAGACATAAGGAAGTGGATGGCTGCAAATTTTCTACTTTTAAACTCGGACAAAACAGAGATGCTTGTCCTAGGTCCCAAGAAACAAAGAGATCTTCTGTTGAATCTGACAATTAATCTGGATGGTTGTACAGTCGTCTCAAATAAAACTGTGAAGGACCTCGGCGTTACTCTGGACCCTGATCTCTCTTTTGAAGAACATATCAAGACTGCTTCAAGGACAGCTTTTTTCCATCTACGTAACATTGCAAAAATCAGAAACTTTCTGTCCAAAAATGACGCAGAAAAATTAATCCATGCTTTTGTTACTTCTAGGCTCGACTACTGCAATGCTCTACTTTCCGGCTACCCGGATAAAGCACTAAACAAACTTCAGTTAGTGCTAAATACGGCTGCTAGAATCCTGACTAGAACCAAAAAATGTGATCATATTACTCCAGTGCTAGCCTCCCTACACTGGCTTCCTGTTAAGGCAAGGGCTGATTTCAAGGTTTTACTGCTAACCTACAAAGCATTACATGGGCTTGCTCCTACCTATCTTTCCGATTTGGTCCTGCCGTACATACCTACACGTACGCTACGGTCACAAGACGCAGGCTTCCTAATTGTCCCTAGAATTTCTAAGCAAACGGCTGGAGGTAGGGCTTTCTCCTATAGAGCTCCATTTTTATGGAATGGTCTGCCTACCCATGTGAGAGACGCAGACTCAGTCTCAACCTTTAAGTCTTTACTGAAGACTTATCTCTTCAGTAGGTCCTATGATTAAGTATAGTCTGGCCCAGGAGTGTGAAGGTGAACGGAAAGGCTGGAGCAACGAACCGCCCTTGCTGTCTCTGCCTTGTCGGTTCCCCTCTTCCCACTGGGATTCTCTGCCTCTAACCCTTTTACAGGGGCTGAGTCACTGACTTACTGGTGTTCTTCCATGCCGTCCATGGGAGGGGTGCGTCACTTGAGTAGGTTGAGCCACTGACGTGGTCTTCCTGTCTGGGTTGGCGCCCCCCCCTTGGGTTGTGCCGTGGCGGACATCTTTGTGGGCTATACTCGGCCTTGTCTTCGGACGGTAAGTTGGTGGTTGTAGATATCCCTCTAGTGGTGTGGGGGCTGTGCTTTGGCAAAGTGGGTGGGGTTATATCCTGCCTGTTTGGCCCTGTCCGGGGGTATCATCGGATGGGGCCACAGTGTCTTCTGATCCCTCCTGTCTCAGCCTCCAGTATTTATGCTGCAGTAGTTTATGTGTCGGGGGGCTAGGGTCAGTCTGTTACATCTGGAGTATTCTCTTGTCTTATCCGGTGTCCTGTGTGAATGTAAATATGCTCTCTCTAATTCTCTCTTTCTCTCTTTCTTTCTTTCTCTCGGAGGACCTGAGCCCTAGGACCATGCCTCAGGACTACCTGGCATGATGACTCCTTGCTGTCCCCAGTCCACCTGGCCATGCTGCTGCTCCAGTTTCAACTGTTCTGCCTGCGGCTACGGAACCCTGACCTGTTCACCGGACGTGCTTGTTGCACCCTCGACAATTACTATGATTATTATTATTTGACCATGCTGGTCATTTACGAACATTTTAACATCTTGACCATGTTCTGTTATAATATCCACCCGGCACAGCCAGAAGAGGACTGGCCACCCCTCATAGCCTGGTTCCTCTCTAGGTTTCTTCCTAGGTTTTTGGCCTTTCTCAGGAGTTTTTCCTAGGGAGTTTTTCCCAGCCACCGTGCTTCTTTCACATGCATTGCTTGCTGTTTGGGGTTTTAGGCTGGGTTTCTGTACAGCACTTTGAGATTTCAGCTGATGTACGAAGGGCTATATAAATAAATTTGATTTGATTTGATTTAGAATCCCCACACTTTAATGAAGACAGCTTCTCCATCCTACCTATATCCCCCCACTAGAATCCCCATACTTTAATGAAGACAGCTTCTCCATCCTACCTATATCCCCCCACTAGAATCCCCATACTATAATGAAGACAGCTTCTCCATCCTGGAGGGGGAAATCAATCATTTCCAGGCCCAGGGTCATGTACTAGTCTGTGGCGACCTAAATGCCAGAACTGGACAATAACCTGACACCCTCAGAACACAGGGGGACAAACACCTACCTGGAGTAGGGCTGGGCGATGTGGACAAAATATCATAGCATGGTATTTTCTTATTTTTTGACAGTATGACGTATTTGACGGTATGACGTATTTGACGGTATTTTATGTTTTTGAATAATAAAAAGTTCTACATTTGCTTCATCCGGGCTGGCAACACATATATTCTACATTATTTCAATGGGTCTTTCTCCATTCTGATTGGTTTATACTGTTCAATTCAACTTCAACCTAAAATATTTTCCTGTATTTCCATCCATTTCCTGCACTCATTTGAGATCGTTTCCACACTGCCACAATATGGGCAATAATACCAGGCTTTATTTTTAACCAAATGTTGCAATAACAATTTAGATCAGAACACTGGGCTGAACTTTTGGAATCATGGAAATAGAATGTTGATTATAATTCTATAGTTAGAATATAAATTATAGTGGGCACTTTGAATACAGTGTTTGATATGACAACAAATGAAAATGCCATGGACAAGTTATTGTGACAGGGTAGGAACCAAAGTGTTGTTCAGTGTTTCCTAGGGGACCCTATAATCTGTGGCTACATTAAATCGTTATTCATAAAGCCAACATATTCATGCTTCACCTATTCCTCTTTGATTTAGAAGATACTGTTGCACAAGCAACATGCTGATTTAAGCCTCCACCAGTACTGGTATCAGGCTGTATTAGCTAGCTACGTTAGCACTGACTACACCGTATCACTGACTACACCGTGTCACTGACTACACTGTGTCACTGACTACACCGACTACACCGTGTCACTGACTACACCGTGTCACTGACTATACCGACTACACCGTATCACTGACTACACCGTGTCACTGACTACACCGTATAACTGACTACACCATATCACTGACTACACCGTATCACTGACTACACCGTATCACTGACTACACCGTGTCACTGACTACACCGTATAACTGACTACACCGCATAACTGACTACACCATATCACTGACTACACCGTGTCACTGACTACACCGTATCACTGACTACACCATATCACTGACTACACCGTATCACTGACCGTATGCCTTCCCTGTAGCTCAGTTGGTAGAGCATGGTGTTTGCAACACCAGGGTTGTGGGTTCGATTCCCACGGGGGGCCAGCACAGGAAAAAAAAAAAAAAATGTATGAAATTGTATGAAATGTATGCATTCACTACTGTAAGTCGCTCTGGATAAGAGCGTCTGCTAAATGACTAAAATGTAAATGTAATGTACACCGACTACACTGGTCACTGACTACACCGTGTCATTGACTACACCGTGACACCGACTACACCGTGACACCGACTACACCGTATCACCGACTACACCGTACCACTGACTACACCGTATCACTGACTACACTGACTACACCGACTACACCGTGTCACTGACTACACCGTATCACCGACTACACCGTATCACCGACTACACCGTATCACCAACTACACCGTGTCACTGACTACACCGTGTTACTGACTACACCGTATCACCGACTACACCGTTACACCGTATCACCGACTACACCGTATCACTGACTACACCGTGTTACTGACTACACCGACTACACCGTGTCACTGACTACACCACTGGCCAACAGCGCTTGATTTAAAGTCAGGTTTCTCTCCATATTAATGCTTGATTTAAAGTCAGGTTTCTCTCCATATTAATGCTTGATTTAAAGTCAGGTTTCTCTCCATATTAATGCTTGATTTAAAGTCAGGTTTCTCTCCATATTAATGCTTGATTTAAAGTCAGGTTTCTCTCCATATTAATGCTTGATTTAAAGTCAGGTTTCTCTCCATATTAATGCTCGATTTAAAGTCAGGTTTCTCTCCATATTAATGCTCGATTTAAAGTCAGGTTTCTCTCCATATTAATGCTTGATTTAAAGTCAGGTTTCTCTCCATATTAAGAGGACTGTGAGTGAGGGGCTCTTTGAGGTCAGGTCATGTTTTCACCGGCCACACGTTTCCTGGATAATTACGGGCTATATGAACTTTGGAATACATGTAACTACTGTTGAACGCTAACAAGAATTACTACACTTGACTGAATTAAAACACTGTTTTGCAAAGGCACTTTCAGGTCGAGTCAGGTTTTCATGTTAAGACGCCAGGTGTACCAGACCAGATGTTAATATAATCTGCCCTTCCTGGATAAATACAGGCTACATGATATATATTATACTATGAAGAAACAAAAAGGCCACAGTGGAAACTATATACCCACATCAACATTATACTATTTCAATTCAAAGGCATGAACTGCTTCTAAATCACTGACAGTAAACATCAGATTGTGTTTTTCTAGTTTGCATGAACATGTCCGAAATAAGACAGAGGCTGCGTCCTAAATAAGACGTAGAGTCTGTGTCCTAAATAAGACGTAGAGTCTGCGTCCTAAATAAGACAGAGGCTGCGTCCTAAATAAGACGTAGAGTCTGTGTCCTAAATAAGACGTAGAGTCTGTGTCCTAAATAAGACAGAGGCTGCGTCCTAAATAAGACAGTCTGCATCCAAAATAAGACGTAGAAGCTGTGGCCTAAATAAGACATGAAGGCTGTGTCCTAAATAAGACATGAAGGCTGCGTCCTAAATAAGACATGGAGGCTGTGTCCTAAATAAGACGTAGAAGCTGTGTCCTAAATAAGACAGAGGCTGTGTCCTAAATAAGACAGAGGCTGTGTCCTAAATAAGACGTAGAGGCTGTGTCCTAAATAAGACGTAGAGGCTGTGTCCTAAATAAGACGTAGAGGCTGTGTCCTAAATAAGACGTGGAGGCTGTGTCCTAAATGTTTCCCAGCGCCCATAGGACTCTGGTCTAAAGTAGTGCACTACATAGGGAATAGGGTGCCATAGGGCTCTGGTCTAAAGTAGTGCACTATATAGAGAATAGAGTGCCATAGGGCTCTGGTCTAAAGTAGTGCACTATATAGGGAATAGGGCCCATAGGGCTCTGGTCTAAAGTAGTGCACTATATAGGGAATAGAGTGCCATTTGGGATGCAACCCAGTGTGTTTCTCCTGGCCCATAGACTTCTGTCAGGGTAGGGAACCATATATTTAATACATATTTTATTAATTATATTTCTGGAACTGCACTGTTGGTTCACTGTGAGGTCTACTACACCTGTTGTATTGAGCATTTCACTGTGAGGTCTACTACACCTGTTGTATTCAGCATTTCACTGTGAGGTCTACTACACCTGTTGTATTCAGCATTTCACTGTGAGGTCTACTACACCTGTTGTATTCAGCATTTCACTGTAAGGTCTACTACACCTGTTGTATTCAGCATTTCACTGTGAGGTCTACTACACCTGTTGTATTCAGCATTTCACTGTGAGGTCTAGTACACCTGTTGTATTCAGCATTTCACTGTGAGGTCTACTACACCTGTTGTATTCAGCATTTCACTGTGAGGTCTACTATACCTGTTGTATTCATCATTTCACTGTGAGGTCTACTACACCTGTTGTATTCAGCATTTCACTGTAAGGTCTACTACACCTGTTGTATTCAGCATTTCACTGTGAGGTCTACTATACCTGTTGTATTCAGCATTTCACTGTAAGGTCTACTATACCTGTTGTATTCAGCATTTCACTGTGAGGTCTACTACACCTGTTGTATTCAGCATTTCACTGTGAGGTCTACTACACCTGTTGTATTCAGCATTTCACTGTGAGGTCTACTACACCTGTTGTATTCAGCATTTCACTGTGAGGTCTACTACACCTGTTGTATTCAGCATTTCACTGTGAGGTCTACTACACCTGTTGTATTCAGCATTTCACTGTGAGGTCTACTACACCTGTTGTATTCAGCATTTCACTGTGAGGTCTACTACACCTGTTGTATTCAGCATTTCACTGTGAGGTCTACTACACCTGTTGTATTCAGCATTTCACTGTGAGGTCTACTACACCTGTTGTATTCAGCATTTCACTGTAAGGTCTACTACACCTGTTGTATTCAGCATTTCACTGTGAGGTCTACTACACCTGTTGTATTCAGCATTTCACTGTGAGGTCTACTACACCTGTTGTATTCAGCATTTCACTGTGAGGTCTACTATACCTGTTGTATTCAGCATTTCACTGTAAAGTCTACTACACCTGTTGTATTTAGCATTTCACTGTGAGGTCTACTACACCTGTTGTATTCAGCATTTCACTGTGAGGTCTACTACACCTGTTGTATTCAGCATTTCACTGTGAGGTCTACTACACCTGTTGTATTCAGCATTTCACTGTGAGGTCTACTACACCTGTTGGATTCAGCATTTCACTGTGAGGTCTACTACACCTGTTGGATTCAGCATTTCACTGTAAGGTCTACTACACCTGTTGTATTCAGCATTTCACTGTAAGGTCTACTACACCTGTTGTATTCAGCATTTCACTCTGAGGTCTACTACACCTGTTGTATTCAGCATTTCACTGTAAGGTCTACTACACCTGTTGTATTCAGCATTTCACTGTAAGGTCTACTACACCTGTTGTATTCAGCATTTCACTGTAAGGTCTACTATACCTGTTGTATTCAGCATTTCACTGTGAGGTCTACTACACCTGTTGTATTCAGCATTTCACTGTGAGGTCTACTACACCTGTTGTATTCAGCATTTCACTGTAAGGTCTACTATACCTGTTGTATTCAGCATTTCACTGTGAGGTCTACTACACCTGTTGTATTCAGCATTTCACTGTAAGGTCTACTACACCTGTTGTATTCAGCATTTCACTGTGAGGTCTACAACACCTGTTGTATTCAGCATTTCACTGTAAGGTCTACTACACCTGTTGTATTCAGCATTTCACTGTGAGGTCTACTACACCTGTTGTATTCAGCGCATGTGAGGAATTACATTTGATTTGATCTGTAAGGTAAAAAAATACCAAATGTATAACAAACCACAATGTGTTCCAAATGGCACCCTATTCCCCATAGGGCTCTGGGCAGAAGTAGTGCACTACAAATAGCACACTATTCACCATAGGGCTCTGGGCAGAAGTAGTGCACTACAAATGGCACCCTATTCCCCATAGAGCTCTGGGCAGAAGTAGTGCACTACAAATGGCACCCTATTCCCCATAGGGCTCTGGGCAGAAGTAGTGCACTACAAATGGCACCCTATTCCCCATAGAGCTCTGGGCAGAAGTAGTGCACTACAAATGGCACCCTATTCCCCATAGGGCTCTGGGCAGAAGTAGTGCACTACAAATGGAACATGAGGTTGTGTTAGTTACCTTGGTGAACTCTGAGTTCTGTAGGTTGGCCTCAGGGCACCAGCGCCCCCCCAGAGCCGTCAACATGGCACATTCCTGCAGATCTGCTTCTTTTTTAGTGGCTAGTTGGGGGTTGGGTAGTACCACTGTGGCAGGGGCCGGACCACCACAGAATGGGGTACGCAGCTGGATGCCTCGGAGGAGGAGGTGACAGGCTTCTAGATCAGCCTCCCAGATACGCTGCAGAGGAGGACAGCCACAACTACAGAGAGAGACACAGACAACAGAGAGACATCATCATCTACACAGACATCAGAGAGCCATCATCATCTACACAGACATCATCTCTCTGTCTCTCTCTGTCATCATCATCTACACAGACATCATCTCTCTGTCTCTGTCATCATCATCTACACAGACATCTCTGTCTCTCTCTCTGTCTCTCTCTCTCTCTTTGTGTGTCTCGCTCTTCCTGTCTCTCTCGCTCTCTGTCAATCCAATTTCAATTTAAGGGGTTTTATTGGCAAGTGAATTAAATAATAAACAAAAGTGAAATAAACAATAAAAATTAACAGTAAACATTACACTCACAGAAGTTCCAAAAGAATAAAGACATTTCAAATGTCATATTATGTCTTTATACAGTCCTGTAAGGATGTGCAAATAGTTAAAGTACAAAAGGGAAAATAAACATAAATATGAGTTGTATTTACAATGGTGTTTGTTCTTCACTGGTTGACCTTTTCTTGTGGCAACAGGTCACACATCTTGCTGCTGTGATGGAACACTGTGGTTTTTCACCCAATATACACTACCGTTCAAAAGTTTGGGGTGGGGGGAGAAAAATGGTGCCGTAGAGAGAACATGGTGTTGATTTTGATTTGATTTGATTTTGATTTGATTTGATTTGATTTTGATTTCAGCGAGCTCACGTGGCATTCGTAAATTTATATTCTTACATTAATCTCCTAGCTTGAAAAAGTGGTAGAATTGGCTAAATAAGTTACCCTACAATGAGTCTTGACGGCTATTTCTCAAAAATCTCCAACATGCCCAGCAGAACTACTAAGACCTCGACCAAAACCACCATCCCTGTAGATGTGCAGGAGGAGCTAGCTAACGTTAGCGAAGCTAACACCACTGCTGATCCAGGCACAATGGACCTGGTGATTCAAAGGATGACGGATAACATTACTAAAGTGATCGATGTTAAGATAGGAACAGTCTTGGAAGCAATAGCATGTATGTATGTATGTATGTATGTATGTATGTATGTATGTATGTATGTATGTATGTATATATATATATATATATATATATATATATATATATATATATATATATGTACGTGTGTGTATGTATGTACATGTGTGTATGTATATATGTATATATATATATATATGTATATATGTATATATATATATATATATATATATATATATATATATATATATATATATATATATATATATATATATGTATATATATATATATATATATATATATATATATATATATATATATATATATATATATATACATATATATATATGCAGGTGTGCTGTTTTTTGCTTTGTCTTTGTTGTTGTATCTCTTAATATGGGTGAAAATTGTGAAACTCCAATAAAAATACTGTTACAAAAGTTTGGGGTGACTTAGAAATTTCCACCAAAACACCAGTCTCAACATCAACAGTGAAGAGGCGACTCCGGGATGCTGGCATTCTAGGCAGAGTTGCAAAGAAAAACCCATATCTCAGACTGGCCAATAAAAAGAAAAGATTAAGATGGGCAAAAGAACACCGACACTGGACAGAGGAACTCTGCCTAGAAGGCCAGCATCCCGGAGTCGCCTCTTCACTGTTGACGTTGAGACTGGTGTTTTGTGGGTACTATTTAATGAAGCTGCCAGTTTCCAGCTACAAACTAGACACTCTAATGTACATAATAAACGGCTCTCTATCCACCGGATGTGTACCAAGCTCACTAAAAGTGGCAGTAATAAAGCCTCTCTTGAAAAAGCCGAATCTTGACCCAGAAATTATAAAAAACTATCGGCCTATATCGAATCTTCCATTCCTCTCAAAAATTTTTGAAAAAGTTGTTGCGCAGCAACTCACTGCCTTCCTGAAGACAAACAATGTATACGAAACGCTTCAGTCTGGTTTTAGACCCCATCATAGCACTGAGACTGCACTTGTGAAGGTGGTAAATGACCTTTTAATGACGTCAGACCGAGGCTCTGCATCTGTCCTCGTGCTCCTAGATCTTAGTGCCGCTTTTGATACCATCGATCACCACATTCTTTTGGAGAGATTGGAAACCCAAATTGGTCTACATGGACAAGTTCTGGCCTGGTTTAGATCTTATCTGTCGGAAAGATATCAGTTTGTCTCTGTGAATGGTTCGTCCTCTGACAAATCAATTGTAAATTTCGGTGTTCCTCAAGGTTCCGTTCTAGGACCACTATTGTTTTCACTATATATTTTACCTCTTGGGGATGTCATTCGAAAACATAATGTTAAATTTCACTGCTATGCGGACGACACACAGCTGTACATTTCAATGAAACATGGTGAAGCCCCAAAATTGCCCTCGCTAGAAGCCTGTGTTTCAGACATAAGGAAGTGGATGGCTGCAAATTTTCTACTTTTAAACTCGGACAAAACAGAGATGCTTGTCCTAGGTCCCAAGAAACAAAGAGATCTTCTGTTGAATCTGACAATTAATCTGGATGGTTGTACAGTCGTCTCAAATAAAACTGTGAAGGACCTCGGCGTTACTCTGGACCCTGATCTCTCTTTTGAAGAACATATCAAGACTGCTTCAAGGACAGCTTTTTTCCATCTACGTAACATTGCAAAAATCAGAAACTTTCTGTCCAAAAATGACGCAGAAAAATTAATCCATGCTTTTGTTACTTCTAGGCTCGACTACTGCAATGCTCTACTTTCCGGCTACCCGGATAAAGCACTAAACAAACTTCAGTTAGTGCTAAATACGGCTGCTAGAATCCTGACTAGAACCAAAAAATTTGATCATATTACTCCAGTGCTAGCTTCCCTACACTGGCTTCCTGTTAAGGCAAGGGCTGATTTCAAGGTTTTACTGCTAACCTACAAAGCATTACATGGGCTTGCTCCTACCTATCTTTCCGATTTGGTCCTGCCGTACATACCTACACGTACGCTACGGTCACAAGACGCAGGCCTCCTAATTGTCCCTAGAATTTCTAAGCAAACGGCTGGAGGTAGGGCTTTCTCCTATAGAGCTCCATTTTTATGGAATGGTCTGCCTACCCATGTGAGAGACGCAGACTCAGTCTCAACCTTTAAGTCTTTACTGAAGACTTATCTCTTCAGTAGGTCCTATGATTAAGTATAGTCTGGCCCAGGAGTGTGAAGGTGAACGGAAAGGCTGGAGCAACGAACCGCCCTTGCTGTCTCTGCCTTGTCGGTTCCCCTCTTCCCACTGGGATTCTCTGCCTCTAACCCTTTTACAGGGGCTGAGTCACTGACTTACTGGTGTTCTTCCATGCCGTCCATGGGAGGGGTGCGTCACTTGAGTAGGTTGAGCCACTGACGTGGTCTTCCTGTCTGGGTTGGCGCCCCCCCCTTGGGTTGTGCCGTGGCGGACATCTTTGTGGGCTATACTCGGCCTTGTCTTCGGACGGTAAGTTGGTGGTTGTAGATATCCCTCTAGTGGTGTGGGGGCTGTGCTTTGGCAAAGTGGGTGGGGTTATATCCTGCCTGTTTGGCCCTGTCCGGGGGTATCATCGGATGGGGCCACAGTGTCTTCTGATCCCTCCTGTCTCAGCCTCCAGTATTTATGCTGCAGTAGTTTATGTGTCGGGGGGCTAGGGTCAGTCTGTTACATCTGGAGTATTCTCTTGTCTTATCCGGTGTCCTGTGTGAATGTAAATATGCTCTCTCTAATTCTCTCTTTCTTTCTTTCTTTCTTTCTTTCTTTCTTTCTTTCTTTCTTTCTTTCTTTCTTTCTTTCTCTCGGAGGACCTGAGCCCTAGGACTACCTGGCATGATGACTCCTTGCTGTCCCCAGTCCACCTGGCCATGCTGCTGCTCCAGTTTCAACTGTTCTGCCTGCGGCTACGGAACCCTGACCTGTTCACCGGACGTGCTTGTTGCACCCTCGACAATTACTATGATTATTATTATTTGACCATGCTGGTCATTTACGAACATTTTAACATCTTGACCATGTTCTGTTATAATATCCACCCGGCACAGCCAGAAGAGGACTGGCCACCCCTCATAGCCTGGTTCCTCTCTAGGTTTCTTCCTAGGTTTTTGGCCTTTCTCAGGAGTTTTTCCTAGGGAGTTTTTCCCAGCCACCGTGCTTCTTTCACATGCATTGCTTGCTGTTTGGGGTTTTAGGCTGGGTTTCTGTACAGCACTTTGAGATTTCAGCTGATGTACGAAGGGCTATATAAATAAATTTGATTTGATTTGTCCTCATGTTCAGTTGTGCACCAGGGCCTCCCACTTCTCTTTCTTTTCTGGTTAGAGCCAGTTTGCGCTGTTCTGTGAAGGGAGTAGTACACAGCGTTGTACGAGATCTTCAGTTTCTTGGCAATTTCTCGCATGGAATAGCCTTCATTTCTCAGAACAAGAATAGACTGGCCATTTTGAGCCTGTAATCAAACCCACAAATGCTGATGCTCCAGATACTCAACTAGTCTAAAGAAGGCCAGTTTTATTGCTTATTTAAATGAGAACAACAGTTTTCAGCTGTGCTAACATAATTGCAAAAGGGTTTTCTAATGATCAATTAGCCTTTTAAAATTATAAACTTGGATTAGCTAACACAACGTGCCATTGGAACACAGGAGTGATGGTTGCTGATAATGGGCCTCTGTACGCCTATGTAGATATTCCATAAAAAATCTGCCATTTCCAGCTACAATAGTCATTTACAACATTAACAATGTCTACGCTGTATTTCTGATCAATTTGATGTTATTTTAATGGACAAAAAATGTGCTTTTCTTTTAAAACAAGGACATTTATAAGTGACCCCAAACTTTTGAACAATAGCATATATTGGTATTTATCAAAATCGGGTTTGTTTTCAAATTCTTTGTGGATCTGTGTAATCTGAGGGAAACATGTGTCTCTAATATGGTCATACATTTGGCAGGAAGTTAGGAAGTGCAGCTCAGTTTCCACCTCATTTTGTGGGCAGTGTTGCACATAGCCTGTCTTCTCTTGAGAGCCAGGTCTGCCTACGGCAGCCTCTCTCAATAGCAAGGCTATGCTCAATGAGTCTGTACATAGTCAAAGCTTTTCTTAAGTTTGGGTCAGTCATAGTGGTCAGGTATTCTGCCACTGTGTACTCTCTGTTTAGGGCTAAATAGCATTTTAGTTTGCTCAGTTTTTTGTTAATTACTTGACACATTGTAAAGAATTATCTTTTTGATTTCTCATGATTTGGTTGGGTCTAATTGTGTTGCTGTCCTGGGGCTCTATGGGGTCTGTTTGTGTTTGTGAACTGAGCCCCAGGACCAGCTTGCTTAGGGGACTCTTCTCCAGGTTCATCTCTCTGTAGGTAATGGCTTTGTTAAGGAAGGTTTGGGAATAGCTTCCTTTTAGGTGGTTGTAGAATTTAACGGCTCTTTTCTGGATTTTGATAATTAGCGGGTATCGGCCTAATTCTGCTCTGGATGCATTATTTGGTGTTTTACGTTGTACACAGAGGATGTTTTTGCAGAATTCTGCATGCAGAATCTCAATTTGGTTTGTCCCATTTTGTGAATTATTGGTTAGTGAGCGACCCCAGACCTCACAACCATGAAGGGCAATGGGTTCTATAACTGATTCAAGTATTTTTAGCCAGATCCTAATTGGTATGTCAAATTTGATGTTCCTTTTGATGGCATAGAAGGCTCTTCTTGCTTTGTCTCTCAGACCTTTCTTGGAACACTATTATTTCTGTCTTACTGAGATTTACTGTCAGGGCCCAGATCTGTCAGGGCCCAGGTCTGTCAAGTTTACATACACTTAGGTTGGAGTCATTAAAACTCGTTTTTCAACCACTCCACAAATTTCTTGTTAACAAACTATAGTTTTGGCAAGTCAGTTAGGACATCTACTTTGTGCATGACACAAGTACTTTTTCCAACAATTGTTTACAGACAGATTATTTAACTTATAATTTACTGTATCACAATTCCAGTGGGTCAGAAGTTTACATACACTAAGTTGACTGTGCCTTTAAACAGGGTAATTGACATCATTTGAGTCAATTGGAGGTGTATCTGTGGATGTATTTCAAGGCCTACCTTCAAACTCAGTGCATCTTTGCTTGATCTCATCGGAAAATCAACACACATCAGACAAGACTTCAGAAAAAAAATTGTAGACCTCCACAAGTCTGGTTCATCCTTGGGAGCAATTTCCAAACGCCTGAAGGTATCACGTTCATCTGTACAAACAATAGTACGCAAGTATAAACACCATGGGACCACACAGCCATCATATCGCTCAGGAAGGAGACGTGTTCTGTCTCCTAGAGATGAACATACTTTGGTGCGAAAAGTGCAAATCAATCCCAGAACAACAGCAAAGGACCTTGTGAAGACGCTGGAGGAAACAGGTACAAAAGTATCTATATCCACAGTAAAACCAGTCCTATATCGACATAACCTGAAAGGCCACTCAGCAAAGAAGAAGCCACTGCTCCAAAACCATCATAAAAAAGCCAGATTGCGGTTTGCAACTGCACATGTGGACAAAGATCGTACTTTTTGGAGAAACGTCCTCTGGTCTGATGAAACAAAAATGGAACTGTTTGGCCATAATGACCATTGTTTTGTTTGGAGGAAAAAGGGGGAGGCTTGCAAGCCGAAGAACACCATCCCAAACGTGAAGCACATTTTGTGGGGGTGCTTTGCTGCAGGAGGGACTGGTTCACTTCACAAAATAGATGGCATCATGAGAAGGAATCTCTCCAGAAGCCTAAGAGACGTTATTCCTGTTTGTTGTGCCAAGACTTCCGGGGTTTTCCACCTCTCTTTCCAGATAGGCTCCTCCCACACCCACAGCCCAGGCTCCACACCCCCTTCTCGTGTAGCCCTCAGCATTGCAGAGTAAAAATCAGAGAGACCTGCTGTACTCAGCCTCTCCAGCTTCATGAGGAACAGCTGCCGGTCCAACCCTAATCCGCCAGCTCTCCTCAGCAGCGCGCATGCTGGTTCCCTCCAGCCAACATCAGTATGGTACAGCAGTCTCTGCACCGCCTTTAGCCGAAAAGCAGCCACCCTGCTCTCCAGTTCCACCAGGCCCTGTCCTCCTTCGTGGACGGTCATGTACAACACTGCCGCCCTCAGCCAGTGATGACCCGACCAGAAAAAGTCCACCAGCTTGCGCTGCAGGTCTGAGAGCAGTTTATGCCACAGGGAAGATGCCACCAGGTTGTTGATTATCAGCACCCTCCCTCTATATGACACATGGGACAGGAGCCACCTCCGCCTGGCCAGTCTTGACACCACTGCCTGGGACAGCCCCTCCCAGTTCTTCCTGACCCACTTCGCCGAGCCCAGGTACACCCCCAACACTTTAAGCCCTTCACAACCCCACTGCAAACCCCCTGGAAGCAGAGGAGGAGCCCTATCCCCCCATGCCCCACATAACAGAGCTTTGCTCTTGCCCCAGTTTACCTTAGCTGATGAAGCTCCCTCATACACCTTCAGACTGGTCTCTAGTGCCTGCATATCTTGACCATCCCTGACCTTCACAGAAACATCATCTGCATATGCTGACACTGCTATGCCTGTCACCACATCCATGCCTGTCCAGGACACTCCTTGCAGTCTCCTGCGTAGCAGTCCCAAAAAAGGCTCAATGGCTAATGTGTATAACTGCCCAGATAGAGGGCATCCTTGTCTAATGCCCCGTCTCACCCAGATTGGCCTACTGAGCCCCCCTCCCACCTTGACCATACATGACGCCCCAGCATACAACAGCTTCACACAGTGTAACGAACGTCGTTGTAATGATGTTCGGACCAAGATGCAGCGTGGGTTAGGTTAACCTCTCTAGGGTAGGGGGCAGTATTATAGGTTAATCATATTTATTTATGATAACCGGAAACAAAACAATAAAGACAAACCAACGAAACGTACAGTTTTGTAGGGCTAAAAGATACAATACAAAATCAAGATCCCACAAACAACCGGTGGGAAAAGGCTGCCTAAATATGATCCCCAATCAGAGACAACGATAGACAGCTGCCTCTGATTGGGAACCATACCAGGCCAACATAGAAATACAAAAAACTAGAGTACCCACCCTAGTTACACCCTGACCTAACCAAAATAGAGAATAAAAAGGCTCTCTAAGGTCAGGGCGTGACACACAGGTCAAAAAACTCTTCCCAACCCCAAACACAGACATCACATTAAACAGATACTCATGGTCCACTCTATCAAAAGCCGTCTCTTGATCTAAAGAGACCAGTCCAAAGTTCACATTAGAACCTCTCGACAAGTCCAACATGTCCCTGATTAAGAACAAGTTGTCCGTGATAGGCCCAGCATCACCTACACCACCATCTATAACCTGACTAGACCCAGCCTCAGCTACCCCACCATCTCTAGCCTGACTAGACCCAGCCTCATCTACCCCACCATCCATAGCCTGACTAGACCCAGCCTCATCTACACCACCACCATCTATAGCCTAACTAGACCCAGCCTCATCTACACCACCATCTATAACCTGACTAGACCCAGCCTCATCTACACCACCACCATCTATAACCTGACTAGACCCAGCCTCATCTACACCACCATCTATAACCTGACTAGACCCAGCCTCATCTACCCCACCATCTATAACCTGACTAGACCCAGCCTCATCTACACCACCACCATCTATAACCTGACTAGACCCAGCCTCATCTACACCACCACCATCTATAACCTGACTAGACCCAGCCTCATCTACACCACCATCTCTTGCATGACTAGACCCAGCCTCATCTACACCACCATCTATAACCTGACTAGACCCAGCCTCATCTACACCACCATCTATAGCCTGACTAGACCCAGCCTCAGCTACCCCACCACCTCTAGCCTGACTAGACCCAGCCTCATCTACCCCACCATCCATAGCCTGACTAGACCCAGCCTCATCTACACCACCACCTATAACCTGACTAGACCCAGCCTCATCTACACCACCATCTATAGCCTAACTAGACCCAGCCTCATCTACACCACCACCATCTATAACCTGACTAGACCCAGCCTCATCTACACCACCATCTATAACCTGACTAGACCCAGCCTCATCTACACCACCATCTATAACCTGACTAGACCCAGCCTCATCTACCCCACCATCTATAACCTGACTAGACCCAGTCTCATCTACACCACCACCATCTATAACCTGACTAGACCCAGCCTCATCTACACCACCACCATCTATAACCTGACTAGACCCAGCCTCATCTACACCACCACCATCTATAACCTGACTAGACCCAGCCTCATCTACACCACCATCTCTTGCATGACTAGGCCCAGCCTTTGCTGTCTGCATCTCATTACCCCCTGCACGTTGACCTCGATTTCCCCCACTGGCGCTTGTACCCTCACCTTGTCTACGGCCTTTATGTTGGCATGCAAAGCTCTTATGCCCCAAATCCCCACACTCAAAACACCGTAGACTATCTGTGCTGGCAAACCCTGCATAGAGCCCGTCCCCATGCCTCACTTTAAAATGCACATTTAGCTGTTGCTCATTGTTACTCAGAAACATAAACACTTGCCTCCGGAACGAAACAACGTGCTTAACGGCATCTGCCTGAAAACCTGCCGACACGAAAACCTGCCGACACGAAAACCGCTAGCAAACTTACCAAAACCACTCAGCTCTTTCCTGATTCAATCATCCGTAATAAACGGAGGCAAATTTGCAACAACCACTCTGGTCGAAGGGGTAGAGAGAGGTGAAACTGGCACCAACACATCCCTTACAAATATTCCACTAGCAATTAGCCTACCAACCAAATCTGCTCTTTTCATGAACACCACAACAGCTTTGTTCATTCTAGATGCAGAATGTATAAATTCAGCTCCTACCTGTTCACCGACCGCGAGCAGAACCTCCTCTACCTTACCTCCATTCTCAGGAACACACCTGAATCCATGTCGTAACGACAGCATCTCCTCCACCTTAACTCCATTCTCAGGAACACACCTGAATCCATGTCGTAACGACAGCATCTCCTCCACCTTAACTCCATTCTCAGGAACACACCTGAATCCATGTCGTAACGACAGCATCTCCTCCACCTTAACTCCATTCTCAGGAACACACCTGAATCCATGTCGTATCGACAGCATCTCCTCCACCTTACCTCCATTCTCAGGAACACACCTGAATCCATGTCGTAACGACAGCATCTCCTCCACCTTACCTCCATTCTCAGGAACACACCTGAATCCATGTCGTATCGACAGCGTCTCCTCTACTTTACCTCCATTCTCAGGAACACACCTGAATCCATGCCGTAACGACAGCATCTCCTCCACCTTAACTCCATTCTCAGGAACTGTTCTCAAGAGAAGACAGGCTATGTGCAACACTGCCCACAAAATGAGGTGGAAACTGAGCTGCACTTCCTAACCTCCTGCCAAATGTATGACCATATTAGAGACACATATTTCCCTCAGATTACACAGATACACAAAGAATACAAAAACAAACCCGATTTGATAAACTCCCATATCTACTGGGTGAAATACCACAGTGTTCCATCACAGCAACAAGATGTGTGACCTGTTGCCACAAGAAAAGGTCAACCAGTGAAGAACAAACACCATTGTAAATACAACCCATATTTATGTTTATTTATTTTCCCTTTTGTACTTTAACTATTTGCACATCGTTACAACACTGTATATAGACATAATATGACATTTGTAATGTCTTTATTATTTTGAAACTTCTGTGAGTGTAATTGTTTATTTCACTTTTGTATATTATCTACCTCACTTGCTTTGGCAATGTTAACATATGTTTCCCATGCCAATAAAGCCCCTTGAATTGAATTGAGAGACGGAGACAGAGAGAGAGAGACAGAGAGACAGAGAGGCAGAGAGAGAGAGAGAGAGACAGAGAGGCAGAGAGAGAGAGAGAGAGAGAGAGAGACAGAGAGGCAGAGAGAGAGAGAGAGACGGACGGACGGACGGACGGACAGACACAGAGAGAAACAGAGACAGAGACAGAGAGAGAAACATAGACAGAGAGACAGAGATTCAGACACAGAGACAGAGAGACAGAGACAGAGAGACAGAGACAGAGAGACAGAGAGAGAGATTATGAGACAGAGACAGAGAGAGAAACAGACAGAGAGAGAAACAGAGACAGAGAGACAGAGAGAGAGAGACAGAGAGAGACAGAGAGACAGAGAAACAGAGAGAGAGAGAAAAAAAAGTTCACCTGTGCAGTCTGTCTTCCAGTAGCTCAATGTACTTGACAATATTCTCTTTCAGAGTCCGTTCTTTTGTGGAGAAAAGACAGAAACAGAGAGTTATTAAAAGTTTATATCATATCAGAGTTACAATATCCCTGCCCTCAGTCATCCCCTCTCTCTGTCCCCTATCTACTCTGCCCTCAGTCCTCCCCTCTCTCTGTCCCCTATCTACTCTGTCCTCAGTCCTCCCCTCTCTCTGTCTCCAATCTACTCTGTCATTCGGAAACACAATGTCAACTGTATGTGTGGGGAACAGGAAGTGGAGAACACACCCAGTCCTGTATGTGTGGGGAACAGGAAGTGGAGAACAGGTAGTTGACCCTGTTACCTGAAAGACCATCATCCACATCCAAACTCGTCTCCCATCCCAGAGAGGCTCCGCTGGGTTGTACCCCACCAACCACCACCCTCCTGGCCTCATCTACTCACCATGCTGGGCCTGTCTGGCCTCATCTACTCACCATGCTGGGCCTGTCTGGCCTCATCTACTCACCATGTTGGGCCTGTCTGGCCTCATCTACTCACCATGTCGGGCCTGTCTGGCCTCATCTACTCACCATGCTGGGCCTGTCTGGCCTCATCTACTCACCATGTCGGGCCTGTCTGGCCTCATCTACTCACCATGTCGGGCCTGTCTGGCCTCATCTACTCACCATGTCGGGCCTGTCTGGCCTCATCTACTCACCATGTCGGGCCTGTCTGGCCTCATCTACTCACCATGTCGGGCCTGTCTGGCCTCATCTACTCACCATGTCGGGCCTGTCTGGCCTCATCTACTCACCATGTCGGGCCTGTCTGGACTCATCTACTCACCATGTCGGGCCTGTCTGGCCTCATCTACTCACCATGTCGGGCCTGTCTGGCCTCATCTACTCACCATGTCGGGCCTGTCTGGACTCATCTACTCACCATGTCGGGCCTGTCTGGCCTCATCTACTCACCATGTCGGGCCTGTCTGGCCTCATCTACTCACCATGTCGGGCCTGTCTGGCCTCATCTACTCACCATGTCGGGCCTGTCTGGCCTCATCTACTCACCATGTCGGGCCTGTCTGGCCTCATC
Organism: Salmo trutta; assembly: GCF_901001165.1. Classification (NCBI taxonomy): domain Eukaryota; kingdom Metazoa; phylum Chordata; class Actinopteri; order Salmoniformes; family Salmonidae; genus Salmo; species Salmo trutta. Next base: position 46,237,547 of record NC_042966.1, on the reverse strand, counting down.
TACTCACCATGTCGGGCCTGTCTGGCCTCATCTACTCACCATGTCGGGCCTGTCTGGCCTCATCTACTCACCATGTTGGGCCTGTCTGGCCTCCAGCTCCAGTTTCAGCTGTTGTTGTTGTGTTTTCATCTTGGCCAGATCCTGGCTGTTTCCGAAGCTCAGCCTGTGGAGTCTCTTCACTAGCAGCTCCAACCTGTCTCTTTCTCCGTAGACAGCTCTCATCTCTGCCTTCAGCTCCTTAGCACTGCTGAAGGCATTACCTGCAACATAACAACACAGCTCTAATCTCTACCTTCAGCTCCTTAGCACTGCTGAAGGCATTACCTGCAACATAACAACACAGCTCTCATCTCTGCCTTCAGCTCAGCATAATGCTGAAGTCATTACCTGCAACATAACAACACAGCTCTCATCTCTGCCTTCAGCTCAGCATAATGCTGAAGGCATTACCTGCAACATAACAACACAGCTCTCATCTCTACCTTCAGCTCAGCATAATGCTGAAGTCACTAGCTGCAACATAACAACACAGCTCTCATCTCTACCTTCAGCTCAGCATTATGCTGAAGTCACTAGCTGCAACATAACAACACAGCTCTCATCTCTACCTTCAGCTCAGCATAATGCTGAAGGCATTACCTGCAACATAACAACACAGCTCTCATCTCTACCTTCAGCTCAGCATAATGCTGAAGTCATTACCTGCAACATAACAACACAGCTCTCATCTCTGCCTTCAGCTCAGCATAATGCTGAAGTCACTAGCTGCAACATAACAACACAGCTCTCATCTCTACCTTCAGCTCAGCATAATGCTGAAGGCATTACCTGCAACATAACAACACAGCTCTCATCTCTACCTTCAGCTCAGCATAATGCTAAAGTCACTAGCTGCAACATAACAACACAGCTCTCATCTCTACCTTCAGCTCAGCATAATGCTGAAGTCATTACCTGCAACATAACAACACAGCTCTCATCTCTGCCTTCAGCTCAGCATAATGCTGAAGTCATTACCTGCAACATAACAACACAGCTCTCATCTCTGCCTTCAGCTCAGCATAATGCTGAAGTCATTACCTGCAACATAACAACACAGCTCTCAGCATAATCTGTTAGAGGGGATGGTAGTCTACGGTAAGGAAGTGAGTGTATCTGTTAGAGGGGATGGTAGTCTACGGTAAGGAAGTGAGTATCTGTTAGAGGGGATGGTAGTCTACGGTAAGGAAGTGAGTGTATCTGTTAGAGGGGATGGTAGTGTAGGTAAGGAAGTGAGTCTATCTATTAGAGGGGATGGTAGTGTACGGTAAGGAAGTGAGTGTATCTGTTAGAGGGGATGGTACTGTACGGTAAGGAAGTGAGTGTATCTGTTAGAGGGGATGGTACTGTACGGTAAGGAAGTGAGTGTATCTGTTACCCACATCCATACACAATATCCCATGAGGTCAAACTGTAAATATGTTTTTACACATTTTAACAAATGAATAAAAAATGAAAAGCTTTAGTATCAATAAGTATTCAACCCTTTTGTTATGCCAAGACTAAATAAGTTCAGGAGAAAACATTTGCTTAAAAAGTTAAATAATAAGTTGCATGGACTGTGTGCAATAATAGTGTTTAACATCACTTTTTTGGTTACTAAATGATTCCATATGTGTTATTTCATAGTTTTGATGTCTTCACTAATATTATACAATGTAGAAAATAATAAAAATAAAGAAAAACCCTGGAATGAGTAGGTGTGTCAAAATGTTTGACTAGAACTGTATATATAGATATCTGTATAACAATATGATATATGTAGAGGTGTATGATATATGTAGAGGTAGAGGTGTATGATATATGTAGAGGTGTATGATATCTGTAGAGGTGTATGATATATGTAGAGGTGTATGATATCTGTAGAGGTGTATGATATATGCAGAGGTAGAGGTGTATGATATATGTAGAGGTGTATGATATATGTAGAGGTAGAGGTGTATGATATCTGTAGAGGTGTATGATATATGTAGAGGTAGAGGTGTATGATATATGTAGAGGTGTATGATATATGTAGAGGTGTATGATATATGTAGAGGTGTATGATATATGCAGAGGTAGAGGTGTATGATATATGTAGAGGTAGAGGTGTATGATATATGTAGAGGTAGAGGTGTATGATATATGTAGAGGTGTATGATATCTGTAGAGTTAGAGGTGTATGATATATGTAGAGGTAGAGGTGTATGATATATGTAGAGGTGTATGATATCTGTAGAGGTAGAGGTATATGATATCTGTAGAGGTGTATGATATATGTAGAGGTGTATGATATATGTAGAGGTGTATGATATATGTAGAGGTAGAGGTGTATGATATATGTAGAGGTAGAGGTGTATGATATCTGTAAAGGTAGAGGTGTATGATATATGTAGAGTTGTATGATATATGTAGAGGTGTGTGATATATGTAGAGGTGTATGATATATGTAGAGGTGTATGATATATGTAGAGGTAGAGGTGTATGATATCTGTAGAGGTAGAGGTGTATGATATCTGTAGAGGTGTATGATATCTGTAGAGGTGTATGATATCTGTAGAGGTGTATGATATATGTAGAGGTGTATGATATATGTAGAGGTGTATGATATATGTAGAGGTAGAGGTGTGTGATATATGTAGAGGTAGAGGTGTATGATATATGTAGAGGTGTATGATATATGTAGAGGTAGAGGTGTATGATATATGTAGAGGTGTATGATATATGTAGAGGTAGAGGTGTATGATATATGTAGAGGTGTATGATATCTGTAGAGGTAGAGGTGTATGATATATGTAGAGGTATGATATCTGTAGAGGTGTATGATATATGTAGAGGTGTATGATATCTGTAGAGGTGTATGATATCTGTAGAGGTGTATGATATATGTAGAGGTGTATGATATATGTAGAGGTGTGTGATATATATAGAGGTAGAGGTGTATGATATCTGTATAGCCAGGTACCTGAGATGGCGGCTAGCTTGGCTTCATGTAGAGCCAGGAGCTGAGTCTCTGTCTCACTGACTTTCCTTCTCAGACTTCCTCCCAACCTCTGACTCATCACTACCTAGAGAGGGATGAAGGAAAGAAGAGAGGGAGGGTCAAATGACACACCTTTCATTATAGTACAGTATATAACACCTTCTTAATATTGAGTTGCACCTCTTTTTAACCTCAGAACAGACTCAATTTGCCATGGCGTGGACTCTACAAGTTGTTTGAAAGCATTCTAGAGGAATGCTGGTCCATGTTGACTCCAATGCTTCCCACATTTGTGACTCGTTTCAGGAAACTAGGAGCATGTCACTACTTCACAGGAGAGCTAATTGAATGTAAACTTTATTTTTATCAAAATTCATTTTTTTGGCAGAAATGCCTTCTGGAACATGTGAGCTTTCATGTGCCTTAATTACAAACTTGTACACCATCTGTAAATACAAATACAATTGTTATATTACAGTTCTAGTTGGTTTAGCTAAAGAAAAAGTCAGCAACCTTCTCGCTAGCCATGAATGGCTGAGATAATGAGTGGGCTGGACATGCCGAGAGATGAGTTCGGATTGGTCTGCCATATAGAGGGCTTCTATCTATTTGAGCTGGTTAGTATGTCTAGGTAATCCTGTCTAACACGACTTTTAAAAATATATATCACATAGTAGAACTGCATAAGTGTTGCTCTCCACTTTCTGGAGGACTGAGTTTTGAAATCAGTGGAATTAGAGTATGATAGCTAAAGAGATGGAGAAAACACCTGTCTCTGGATTACATCTTCAAACTAAGGGCAACCATGGCATGGCGTCCCTGACAGGGAGACGCGTCCATGATGTATGATGATGTATACAGGTAAGATAGTCTAGCGTTAGCTAGCTACGTTTTCAGATATTATCTGTTTCTAATTTTGACAAAGTGGTTTAATTTCAAGCTAAAGTGTACTGTTAGCTAGCTAGCTAACGTTAGCTGGCTGGCTCCCTAGCTAACATTGCGTGTATGATCTTATCTGAGTGTGCAGAATAACTGACACATTTACAAACGCTCAACATGGCCGGTGTCAGTAAACATTAAAAAAACTCTGAATAACATGAAAACAGCCTAACCAGCTCTGCTAGGGAGAGTAAAATGGTCAGAGTGGGGTGTTCTCTCATTATGGTTTGGAATTAGCTAGCAAGCTAACCAACGTTAGCCAGTTAGTTTGGGTGCTTGACTGCTGTTGTTAAGGCAGAACGCTCGGATCAACCTTCCAATTTGTAAGTCGCTCTGGATAAGAGCGTCTGCTAAATGACTTAAATGTAAATGTAAATGTAACGAGATGGGTGGGGCTTAAGATGGTGTGAACGATGCTGATTGGGTGTAGACAAAGGAGAGGTCTCCAGTAGGTACCAAAACATTCAAAGGCCATTTTCTCAAAAGTGAGGTAACAAGTTTATCACCTTTCAAAGCATAATTAATTTCCCATTGTTCCTTAAATGCAGTGTGTGATATACAATTTGAAGCTGTGTCTCTGCTTTTATCCAATGTAAAAAACACAATTTCTAATTTTGCTACGTAAGACCGAATCAAGGCGGTCGGTCACAATTGTGCCAAGTTGACTGGATGTCTTTTGGGTTGTGGACCATTCTTGATACACACGGGAAACTGTTTAGTGTGAAAAATCCAGCAGCTTTGCAGTTCTTGACACAAACCGGTGAGCCTGGCACCTACTACCGTACCCAGTTCAAAGGCACTTAAATCTTTTGTATTGCCCATTCACCCTCTGAATGGCACACTCATACAATCCATGTCTCAATTATCAAAAGGCTTAAAAAGGATTATTTAACCTGACTCCTCCCCTTCATCTGCACTGATTGAAGTGGATTTAACAGGTGACATCAACAAGGGATCATAGCTTTCACCTGGATTCACCTGGTCAGTCTGTCATGGAAAGAGCAGGTTTTCTTAATGTTTTATACACTCCTTATAGAGAGTTCACTATACAGATTTTACTCAGAGGAGGAAGGACTAGTGGTTGAGAACAAACCAATACAGCCTTTTAAAACCAGCTCTGCTGCTTTGGACATTAGAAACAGGTTGATGAGGTGTAAGATATATGTAGAAGTAGAGGTGTATGATATATGTAGAGGTGTATGATATATGTAGAAGTAGAGCTGTAAGATATATGTAGAGGTGTATGATATATGTAGAGGTGTAAGATATATGTAGAGGTAGAGGTGTATGATATCTGTAGAGGTGTATGATATGTGTAGTGGTGTATGATATATGTAGAGGTGTAAGATATCTGTAGAGGTAGAGGTGTATGATATATGTAGAGGTAGAGGTGTATGATATATGTAGAGGTGTATGATATATGTAGAGGTAGAGGTGTATGATATATGTAGAGGTGTATGATATATGTAGCGGTGTAAGATATAAGTAGAGGTAGAGGTGTATGATATGTGTAGAGGTGTATGATATATGTAGAGGTGTATGATATATGTAGAAGTAGAGCTGTAAGATATATGTAGAGGTGTATGATATATGTAGAGGTGTAAGATATATGTAGAGGTAGAGGTGTATGATATATGTAGAGGTGTAAGATATATGTAGAGGTAGAGGTGTATGATATCTGTAGAGGTGTATGATATGTGTAGAGGTGTATGATATATGCAGAGGTGTAAGATATCTGTAGAGGTAGAGGTGTATGATATATGTAGAGGTAGAGGTGTATGATATATGTAGAGGTGTATGATATATGTAGAGGTGTAAGATATAAGTAGAGGTAGAGGTGTATGATATGTGTAGAGGTGTATGATATGTGTAGAGGTGTATGATATATGTAGAGGTGTATGATATATGTAGAGGTGTATGATATATGTAGAAGTAGAGGTGTAAGATATATGTAGAGGTAGAGGTGTATGATATATGTAGAGGTAGAGGTGGAATATATATGTAGAGGTAGAGGTGTATGATATATGTAGAGGTGTATGATATATGTAGAAGTAGAGGTGTATGATATATGTAGAGGTAGAGGTGTAAGATATATGTAGAGGTAGAGGTGTATGATATATGTAGAGGTGTATGATATATGTAGAGGTAGAGGTGTATGATATATGTAGAGGTGTATGATATATGTAGAAGTAGAGGTGTATGATATATGTAGAGGTGCATGATATATGTAGAGGTAGAGGTGTATGATATATGTAGAGATATATGTAGAAGTAGAGGTGTATGATATATGTAGAGGTAGAGGTGTAAGATATATGTAGAGGTAGAGGTGTATGATATATGTAGAGGTAGAGGTGTATGATATATGTAGAGGTGTATGATATATGTAGAGGTAGAGGTGTAAGATATATGTAGAGGTAGAGGTGTAAGATATATGTAGAGGTAGAGGTGTATGATATATGTAGAGGTAGAGGTGTATGATATATGTAGAGGTGTATGATATATGTAGAAGTAGAGGTGTATGATATTTGTAGAGGTAGAGGTGTATGATATATGTAGAGGTAGAGGTGTAAGATATATGTAGAGGTAGAGGTGTAAGATATATGTAGAGGTAGAGGTGTAAGATATATGTAGAAGTAGAGGTGTATGATATATGTAGAGGTGTATGATATATGTAGAAGTAGAGGTGTATGATATATGTAGAGGTGTATGATATATGTAGATGTAGAGGTGTATGATATATGTAGAGGTGTATGATATATGTAGAAGTAGAGGTGTATGATATATGTAGAGGTGTATGATATATGTAGAGGTAGAGGTGTATGATATATGTAGAGGTGTATGATATGTAGAAGTAGAGGTGTATGATATATGTAGAGGTAGAGCTGTATGATATATGTAGAGGTAGAGGTGTATGATATATGTAGAGGTAGAGGTGTATGATATATGTAGAGGTAGAGGTGCATGATATATGTAGAAGTAGAGGTGCATGATATATGTAGAAGTAGAGGTGCATGATATATGTAGAAGTAGAGGTGTATGATATATGTAGAAGTAGAGGTGTATGATATATGTAGAGGTGTATGATATCTGTAGAGGTGTATGATATATGTAGAGGTAGAGGTGTATGATATATGTAGAGGTGTATGATATATGTAGAAGTAGAGGTGTATGATATATGTAGAGGTGTATGATATATGTAGCGGTAGAGGTGTATGATATCTGTAGAGGTAGAGGTGTATGATATATGTAAGAGGTAGAGCTGTATGATATATGTAGAGGTAGAGGTGTATGATATATGTAGAAGTAGAGGTGTATGATATATGTAGAGGTGTATGATATGTAGAAGTAGAGGTGTATGATATATGTAGAGGTGTATGATATATGTAGAGGTAGAGGTGTATGAAATTTGTAGAAGTAGAGGTGTATGATATATGTAGAGGTAGAGGTGTATGATATATGTAGAGGTAGAGGTGTATGATATATGTAGAGGTAGAGGTGTATGATATATGTAGAAGTAGAGGTGTATGATATATGTAGAGGTGTATGATATGTAGAAGTAGAGGTGTATGATATATGTAGAGGTGTATGATATATGTAGAGGTGTATGATATATGTAGAGGTGTATGATATATGTAGAGGTGTATGATATATGTAGAGGTAGAGGTGTATGATATATGTAGAGGTGTATGATATATGTAGAGGTGTATGATATATGTAGAGTAAGAGGTGTATGATATGTGTAGAGGTGTATGATATCTGTAGAGGTGTATGATATGTGTAGAGGTGTATGATATGTGTAGAGGTGTATGATATGTGTAGAGGTGTATGATATGTGTAGAGTTGTATGATATGTGTAGAGGTGTATGATATATGTAGAGGTAGAGGTGTATGATATATGTAGAGGTGTATGATATATGTAGAGGTGTATGATATATGTAGAGGTGTATGATAGAGGTGGAGGTGTATGATATATGTAGAGGTAGAGGTGTATGATATATGTAGAAGTAGAGGTTTATGATATATGTAGAGGTGTATGATATGTAGAAGTAGAGGTGTATGATATATGTAGAGGTGTATGATATATGTAGAGGTAGAGGTGTATGATATATGTAGAGGTAGAGGTGTATGATATATGTAGAGGTGTATGATATATGTAGAGATGTATGATATATGTAGAGGTAGAGGTGTATGATATATGTAGAGGTAGAGGTGTATGATATATGTAGAGGTGTATGATATATGTAGAGGTAGAGGTGTATGATATATGTAGAGGTGTATGATATATGTAGAGGTGTATGATATATGTAGAGGTGTAAGATATATGTACAGGTAGAGGTGTATGATATATGTAGAGGTAGAGGTGTATGATATATGTAGAAGTAGAGGTGTATGATATATGTAGAAGTAGAGGTGTATGATATATGTAGAGGTGTATGATATCTGTAGAGGTAGAGGTGTATGATATATGTAGAGGTAGAGGTGTATGATATATGTAGAAGTAGAGGTGTATGATATATGTAGAGGTAGAGGTGTATGATATATGTAGAGGTGTATGATATATGTAGAGGTGTATGATATATGTAGAGGTGTAAGATATATGTACAGGTAGAGGTGTATGATATATGTAGAGGTAGAGGTGTATGATATATGTAGAAGTAGAGGTGTATGATATATGTAGAAGTAGAGGTGTATGATATATGTAGAGGTGTATGATATCTGTAGAGGTAGAGGTGTATGATATATGTAGAGGTGTATGATATCTGTAGAGGTAGAGGTGTATGATATATGTAGAGGTAGAGGTGTATGATATATGTAGAAGTAGAGGTGTATGATATATGTAGAGGTAGAGGTGTATGATATATGTAGAAGTAGAGGTGTATGATATATGTAGAAGTAGAGGTGTATGATATATGTAGAGGTGTATGATATCTGTAGAGGTAGAGGTGTATGATATATGTAGAGGTAGAGGTGTATGATATATGTAGAAGTAGATGTGTATGATATATGTAGAAGTAGAGGTGTATGATATATGTAGAGGTAGAGGTGTATGATATATGTAGAGGTATATGATATGTAGAAGTAGAGGTGTATGATATATGTAGAGGTGTATGATATATGTAGAGGTAGAGGTGTATGATATATGTAGAGGTGTATGATATATGTAGAGGTGTATGATATATGTAGAGGTAGAGGTGTATGATATATGTAGAGGTGTATGATATATGTAGAGGTGTATGATATATGTAGAGTAAGAGGTGTATGATATGTGTAGAGGTGTATGATATGTGTAGAGGTGTATGATATGTGTAGAGGTGTATGATATGTGTAGAGGTGTATGATATGTGTAGAGGTGTATGATATCTGTAGAGGTGTATGATATGTGTAGAGGTGTATGATATGTGTAGAGGTGTATGATATATGTAGAAGCTCTGCTGCTTTGGACACTAGGAACAGATTTACAATCCCCTTTCATGTTCTTATTGTTTGCTATTCTATTCTCGTGATATTCTTCATATCCATTCCTGAATACCGTGTTGTGTGATCATTAGAACTGATTCACTTTGAATGCAGGAAGGAACATTTCCAACACGCACTTCACTTCCTGTTTCTGTGTAACTGTTCTCCCTCCTCTGCTGTACTTTACTTTACTTTCCTACTTTCCTACATAGAAATAGAGAATAGAGAATAGAGAATAGAGAATAGGATGAAACAGAGAATAGGATGAAATAGAGAATAGGATGAAATAGAGAATAGAGAATAGAGAATAGGATGAAATAGAGAATAGAGAATAGGATGAAACAGAGAATAGGATGAAATAGAGAATAGGATGAAATAGAGAATAGAGAATAGAGAATAGAGAATAGGATGAAATAGAGAATAGAGAATAGGATGAAATAGAGAATAGAGAATAGAGAATAGGATGAAATAGAGAATAGAGAATAGAGAATAGGATGAAACAGAGAATAGAGAATAGGATGAAACAGAGAATAGAGAATAGGATGAAATAGAGAATAGAGAATAGGATGAAATAGAGAATAGAGAATAGAGAATAGGATGAAATAGAGAATAGAGAATAGAGAATAGGATGAAATAGAGAATAGAGAATAGAGAATAGGATGAAATAGAGAATAGGATGAAATAGAGAATAGAGAATAGAGAATAGGATGAAATAGAGAATAGAGAATAGGATGAAATAGAGAATAGGATGAAACAGAGAATAGAGAATAGGATGAAACAGAGAATAGGATGAAATAGAGAATAGGATGAAATAGAGAATAGAGAATAGGATGAAATAGAGAATAGAGAATAGAGAATAGAGAATAGGATGAAACAGAGAATAGAGAATAGGATGAAATAGAGAATAGAGAATAGAGAATAGGATGAAATAGAGAATAGAGAATAGAGAATAGGATGAAACAGAGAATAGGATGAAATAGAGAATAGAGAATAGGATGAAATAGAGAATAGAGAATAGAGAATAGGATGAAATAGAGAATAGAGAATAGGATGAAACAGAGAATAGAGAATAGAGAATAGGATGAAACAGAGAATAGAGAATAGAGAATAGGATGAAACAGAGAATAGGATGAAATAGAGAATAGAGAATAGGATGAAATAGAGAATAGAGAATAGAGAATAGGATGAAATAGAGAATAGAGAATAGGATGAAACAGAGAATAGAGAATAGAGAATAGGATGAAATAGAGAATAGGATGAAATAGAGAATAGGATGAAATAGAGAATAGAGAATAGAGAATAGGATGAAACAGAGAATAGAGAATAGAGAATAGGATGAAACAGAGAATAGGATGAAACAGAGAATAGGATGAAATAGAGAATAGAGAATAGAGAATAGGATGAAATAGAGAATAGAGAATAGAGAATAGGATGAAATAGAGAATAGGATGAAATAGAGAATAGGATGAAATAGAGAATAGAGAATAGGATGAAATAGAGAATAGGATGAAATAGAGAATAGAGAATAGGATGAAATAGAGAATAGGATGAAATAGAGAATAGAGAATAGGATGAAATAGAGAATAGGATGAAATAGAGAATAGAGAATAGGATGAAATAGAGAATAGGATGAAACAGAGAATAGAGAATAGAGAATAGGATGAAACAGAGAATAGGATGAAACAGAGAATAGGATGACAGACCCATTAGTACTGTAGTGTTACTGTACTGTATCTAGTTGAGAAACAGAGACTGACTGACCCAGTAGTACTGTAGTGTTACTGTACTGTATCTAGCCGGCAAGCCTTCTCTAGTACTCTGGAGCCAAGATCAGTCAGTTCACATCTCTGTGTTAATTCACTATTGTCACGTCCTGACCCTAGTAAGATGTCATTTTCTATAGTAGAGTAGGTCAGGGCGTGACAGGAGGTGTTTTGGGTGGTTTTCTATGTTTTCTATTTCTATGTTTATGTTCTAGGTTTCTATTTCTATGTTGGGTTTTTTGGGTTGATCTCCAATTGGAGGCAGCTGTTCCTCGTTGTCTCTGATTGGAGATCATATTTAAGTAGGGGTTTTTCTACCTGGGTTTTTGTGGGTTAATATATATTTTGAGTAGTGTTTGTTTCTCTCTGTGTCACGGTTTGTTGTTTTGTCAAATTCAGTTATTTATGTTTTGCAAGGTTTCACGGATTTAATAAAATGTGGAACTACAAACACGCTGCACCTAGGTCCGCTCCTTTCGACAGCCGTGACAACTATTCAGAAACAATTTACATTCAGACAGCGTTCAGACAGCGTTCAGACAGCGTTCACACAGCGTTCAGACAGCGTTCAGACAGCGTTCACACAGCGTTCACACAGCGTTCACACAGCGTTCACACAGCGTTCATAAAGCAATCTGTAAATATGGACTGCTCTGGGAGGAATGGTTGAGTTGCCATGCCACAAAGGACGGGTCGTGGTGACTGCAACTGAAACTGTGTCACTCTGTATTAGAGTGTTTGCTAAATGTCAATATAAAAATAACCTTACTTTAGCCGTAGCATCTTTAATGGACAGACTCAGTGTTTGTTCCTGATCCTGGAGTCTACAAGGGAAGAGGAAGACAGGACGAATGTTATGGACAGACTCAGTGTTCCTGCAAGGGAAGAGGAAGACAGGACGAATGTTATGGACAGACTCAGTGATAGGTCCTGTGGAGATGTTATATTGAAACATCTAGTGGTTGTATTTTATTGTCGGCCGATAGGGAAGATAGGTCCTGTGGAGATGTTATATTGAAACATATCTTCTTTTTTTATTTTTTATTCCTACCTTGGTTTGATAAGATTAGTACAGATTTTCTCAGGTGGAGAGACAGTGATCCTGGAGTTAGGATTAGGATTAGTACTGTTAGGATTAGGATTAGTACTGACCTGAATATGGCTTCAGGGGGAGAGACAGTGATCCTGGAGAAGTTAGGATTAGGATTAGTACTGACCTGAATATGGCTTCAGGGGGAGAGACAGTGACACTGGAGAAATTAGGATTAGGATTAGTACTGACCTGAATATGGCTTCAGGGGGAGAGACAGTGACACTGGAGAAATTAGGATTAGGATTAGTACTGACCTGAATATGGCTTCAGGGGGAGAGACACGAATCCAGGAGAAATTAGGATTAGGATTAGTACTGACCTGAATATGGCTTCAGGGGGAGAGACAGTGATCCTGGAGAAGTTAGGATTAGTACTGACCTGAGTATGGCTTCAGGGGGAGAGACACGAATCCTGGTCCTGCTCTGTGATGTCACCAGGTCGTTGAGGGCATTGCCCATGTCTCTGAGCTGGGTGTGGCTACAGCTGCGCAGGGCAGGTCCTTCAACCTCCTCTGTCTGTAGATCCTCCTCTTCCTGCTGGATCTGGTGCTCCAGGCTGCAACTCCGAGACTGCAGCTCTCCTAGTCTCCACTGCAGCTCTGCCATCTCCGCCTGGGGGCAGAGAGCATTCGTAAAGAGTAGTCTCAGAGTAGGAGTGCTGATCTAGGATCAGTTCTGACTTCTAGATAATAATAAATATGATTATACAGACAGGAGACCTGATCTGAGAGCAGCACTTCTACTGGATCTCCATTCAACATTTTACAGGGCATGGGACATTTCTTCATTCAACCAGTGTATGACAGGATCTTCATGGGCACAACTGGGTATTTCCTGTAGTATTTCTGTTGCAGGCCTATCTAACTACTTCATTCTACAATACTAATTGTTGAGTGTACACAATGGGAATGTATTGGGGGCATTGCACAAATCGATGTGATGAATTCAAACAGGCCAAAAGTGTCCAAAAGCCCTTGTTATTTTCAGTAATCGCTACCTAACTAAATCTACTCACCTCCACCATGCGTTTCTCCTGCAGCAAACACTCTCTCCTTTGCAGTGGACCCTGGACGGTTTCAGCCACTTCCCCTCCATCACTCTCCACCTCATCCCTTTAACACGTCAAAACCAGAAAGAATAAAAGACAATAACAGTTATGTTGGGATCCTACAGTGAGGGAAAAAAGTATTTGATCCCCTGCTGATTTTGTACGTTTGCCAACTGACAAAGAAATTATCAGTCTATAATAAAATCCAGAAAAATGCATGTCAAAAATGTTATAAATTGATTTGCATTTTAATGAGGGAAATAAGTATTTGACCCCCTCTCAATCAGAAAGATTTCTGGCTCCCAGGTGTCTTTTATACAGGTAACGAGCTGAGATTAGGAGCACACTCTTAAGGGGAGTGCTCCTAATCTCACCTTGTTACCTGTATAAAAGACACCTGTCCACAGAAGCAATCAATCAATCAGATTCCAAACTCTCCACCATGGCCAAGACCAAAGAGCTCTCCAAGGATGTCAGGGACAAGATTGTAGACCTACACAAGGCTGGAATGGGCTACAAGACCATCGCCAAGCAGCTTGGTGAGGTGACAACAGTTGGTGCGATTATTCGCAAATGGAAGAAACACAAAAGAACTGTCAATCTCCCTCGGCCTGGGGCTCCATGCAAGATCTCACCTCATGGAGTTGCAATGATCATGAGAACGGTGAGGAATCAGCCCAGAACTACACGGGAGGATCTTGTCAATGATCTCAAGGCAGCTGGGACCATAGTCACCAAGAAAACAATTGGTAACACAGTACGTCGTGAAGGACTGAAATCCTGCAGCGCCCGCAAGGTCCCCCTGCTCAAGAAAGCACATATACATGCCCGTCTGAAGTTTGCCAATGAACATCTGAATGATTCAGAGGACAACTGGGTGAAAGTGTTGTGGTCAGATGAGACCAAAATGGAGCTCTTTGGCATCAACTCAACTTGCCGTGTTTGGAGGAGGAGGAATGCTGCCTATGACCCCAAGAACACCATCCCCACCGTCAAACATGGAGGTGGAAACATTATGCTTTGGGGGTGTTTTTCTGCTAAGGGGACAGGACAACTTCACCGCATCAAAGGAACGATGGACGGGGCCATGTACCATCAAATCTTGGGTGAGAAGCTCCTTCCCTCAGCCAGGGCATTGAAAATGGGTCGTGGATGGGTATTCCAGCATGACAATGACCCAAAACACACGGCCAAGACTAACAAAGGAGTGGCTCAAGAAGAAGCACATTAAGGTCCTGGAGTGGCCTAGCCAGTGTCCAGACCTTAATCCCATAGAAAATCTGTGGAGGGAGCTGAAGGTTCTAGTTGCCAAACGTCAGCCTCGAAACCTTAATGACTTGGAGAAGCTCTGCAAAGAGGAGTGGGACAAAATCCCTCCTGAGATGTGTGCAAACCTGGTGGCAAACTACAAGAAACGTCTGACCTCTGTGATTGCCAACAAGGGTTTTGCCACCAAGTACTAAGTCATGTTTTGCAGAGGGGTCAAATACTTATTTCCCTCATTAAAATGCAAATCAATTTATAACATTTTTGACATGTGTTTTTCTGGATTTTTTTGTTGTTATTCTGTCTCTCACTGTTCAAATAAACCTACCATTAAAATTATAGACTGATCATTTCTTTGTCAGTGGGCAAACGTACAAAATCTGCAGGGGATCAAATACTTTTTTCCCTCACTGTAGCAGCGCTGTTCTGTTACTCAGGTGGGGTGGTGTGGTGTGGGGTGGTGTGGTGTGGTGTGCTGTGTTGTGTTGTGTTGTGGTGTGGTGTGGTGTGTTGTGGTGTGTGGTGTGTTGTGGTGTGGTCTGTTGTGGTGTGGTCTGTTGTGGTGTGGTGTGGTGTGTTGTGTTGTGGTGTGTTGTGGTGTGGTGGTGTGGTGTGGTGTGTTGTGGTGTGTGGTGTGGTGTGGTGTGGGGTGTGTGGTGTGTTGTGTTGTGGTGTGGTGTGGTGTGGTGTGTGGTGTGTTGTGGTGTGGTGTGTTGTGGTGGTGTGTTGTGGTGTGGTGTGTTGTGGGGTGGTGTGGTGTGGTAATGGTACTAACCTATGGTCCTCCATCCTGGCGAGGGCGCTGTGTACTGCCTCTCTGAGTCTCTGGAGGAACAGAGCCACGCTGGGCTGTCTGGAGGGGAGACCCAGCCTCAGTGAACTCCTCTCTCTACCCAGCTCCTCCAACTTCTTACCAAAATGCTCAGCTGAAACAACAGCACACATATCTGGGTCACAGACCAGAAACAATCCACTACTACTGTCCTCTCCTCCGCTACTACTGTCCTCTCCTCCGCTACTACTGGCCTCTCCTCCGCTACTACTGGCCTCTCCTTCGCTACTACTGTCCTCTCCTCCGCTACTACTGGCCTCTCCTCCGCTACTACTGTCCTCTCCTCCGCTACTACTGGCCTCTCCTCCGCTACTACTGTCCTCTCCTCCGCTACTACTGGCCTCTCCTCCGCTACTACTGGCCTCTCCTCCGCTACTACTGGCCTCTCCTCCGCTACTACTGGCCTCTCCTCCGCTACTACTGGCCTCTCCTCCGCTACTACTGTCCTCTCCTCCGCTACTACTGTCCTCTCCTCCACTAATACTGGCCTCTCCACTAATACTGGCCTCTCCTCCGCTACTACTGTCCTCTCCTCCGCTACTACTGGCCTCTCCTCCGCTACTACTGGCCTCTCCTCCGCTACTACTGGCCTCTCCTCCGCTACTACTGGCCTCTCCTCCGCTACTACTGGCCTCTCCTCCACTACTACTGGCCTCTCCACTAATACTGGCCTCTCCACTACTACTGGCCTCTCCACTACTACTGGCCTCTCCACTACTACTGGCCTCTCCACTACTACTGGCCTCTCCACTACTACTGGCCTCTCCACTACTACTGGCCTCTCCTCTACAACTGGCCTCTCCTCTACAACTGGCCTCTCCTCTACAACTGGCCTCTCCTCTACTACGGGCCTCTCCTCTACTACGGGCCTCTCCTCTACTACGGGCCTCTCCTCTACTACGGGCCTCTCCTCTACTACGGGCCTCTCCACTACTACGGGCCTCTCCACTACTACGGGCCTCTCCACTACTACGGGCCTCTCCACTACTACGGGCCTCTCCCCTACTACTGGCCTCTCCACTACTACTGGCCTCTCCACTACTACTGGCCTCTCCACTACTACTGGCCTCTCCACTACTACTGGCCTCTCCTCCGCTACTACTGTCCTCTCCTCCGCTACTACTGTCCTCTCCTCCGCTACTACTGTCCTCTCCTCCGCTAATACTGGCCTCTCCACTAATACTGGCCTCTCCTCCGCTACTACTGTCCTCTCCTCCGCTACTACTGTCCTCTCCTCCGCTACTACTGTCCTCTCCTCCGCTACTACTGTCCTCTCCTCCGCTACTACTGTCCTCTCCTCCGCTACTACTGTCCTCTCCTCCGCTACTACTGGCCTCTCCTCCGCTACTACTGGCCTCTCCTCCGCTACTACTGGCCTCTCCACTAATACTGGCCTCTCCACTAATACTGGCCTCTCCACTACTACTGGCCTCTCCACTACTACTGGCCTCTCCACTACTACTGGCCTCTCCACTACTACTGGCCTCTCCTCTACAACTGGCCTCTCCTCTACAACTGGCCTCTCCTCTACAACTGGCTTCTCCTCTACAACTGGCTTCTCCTCTACAACTGGCCTCTCCTCTACAACTGGCCTCTCCTCTACAACGGGCCTCTCCTCTACTACGGGCCTCTCCTCTACTACGGGCCTCTCCTCTACTACGGGCCTCTCCTCTACTACGGGCCTCTCCACTACTACGGGCCTCTCCACTACTACGGGCCTCTCCACTACTACGGGCCTCTCCACTACTACGGGCCTCTCCACTACTACGGGCCTCTCCACTACTACGGGCCTCTCCCCTACTACTGGCCTCTCCCATGAAGTATTCACAGAACAGCCCTTACTGACCCACACAAAGTATTCACAGAACAGCTCTTACTGACCCACTTAAGGTATTCACACACAGTGAACATAAATAACTGGAGATTAGAGCAGCACTAGTTGGTGCTAGTTTTCAGTCACACAGCCCTGGCATGGAAACAGGTCAGGGTACAGCCTTAGTCTGTCTGAGACAACATTACCATCCAGGAGGAGGGACAGCCTTAGTCTGTCTGAGACAACATTACCATCCAGGAGGAGAGACAGCCTTAGTCTGTCTGAGACAACATTACCATCCAGGAGGAGGGACAGCCTTAGTCTGTCTAAGACAACATCAACATACAGGAGGACAGACAGCCTTAGTCTGTCTGAGACAACATCAACATTCAGGAGGAGAGACACACTATATATACAAAAGTATATGGACACCCCTTCAAATTGGTAGAATCAGCTATTTATAAAATTGAGCACACAGCCATGCAATCTCCATAGGGAAACATTGGCAGTAGAATGGACTTACTGAAGAGCTCAGTGACTTTCAACATAGGATGCCACCTTTCCAACAAGTTAGTTCATCAAATGTCTGCCCCGATAGTGCTGCCCCGGTCAACTGTAAGTGCTGTTATTGTGAAGTGGAAACGTCTAGAAGCAACAACTACTCAAAGTGGCCAAACAAGCTAACAGAACGGGAATGCAGAGTGCTGATATGCATAGCACGTAAAAATAGCCTGTCCTCAGTTGCAATACTCACTTCCAAACTTCCTCTGGAAGCAACATCAGCGTAAGAACTGTTCGCCGGATCCTTCATGAAATGGGTTTCCATGGCCGAGCAGCCGCACACATCACCATGCGCAATGCCAAGCGTTGGTTGGAGTAGTGTAAAGCTCGCCGCCATTGGACTATGGAGCAGTGGAAAGGCGTTCTCTGGAGTGATGAATCACGCTTCACCATCTGGCAGTCCGATGGACGAATCTGCGTTTGGCAGATCCCAGGAGAACGCTACCTGCCCCAATGCATCGTGCCAACTGTAAAGTTTGGTGGAGGAGGAATAATGGTCTAGGCCCCTTAGTTCCAGTGAAGGGAAATCTTAACGCTACAACATACAAGGACATTCTAAACAATTCTGTGCTTCAAACTTTGTGGCCCTTTCCTGTTTCAGCATGACAATGCCCCCGTGCACAAAGCGAGGTCCATACAGAAATGGATTGTCGAGATCGGTGTGGAAGAACTTGACTGGCCTGCATAGAGCCCTGACCTCAACCCCATCGAACACCTTTGGGATGAATTGGAACGCCGACTGCGAGCCAGGCCTAATCGTCCAACTCTTGGTTGAATGGAAGCAACGTTCCAAGATCTAGTGGAAAGCCTTCCCAGAAGAGTGGAGGCTGTTATAGCAGTAAAGGGGGGACCAACTCCATATTAAAGCCTTCCCAGAAGAGTGGAGGCTGTTATCACAGCAAAGGGGGGACCGACTCAATATTAAATCTTTCCCAGAAGAGTGGAGGCTGTTATATCAGTAAAGGGGGGACCAACTCTATATTAAATCCTTCCCAGAAGAGTGGAGGCTGTAATAGCAGCAAAGGGGGACCAACTCCATATTAATGACTTCCCAGAAGAGTGGAGGCTGTTATAACAGTAAAGGGGGGGACCAACTCTATATTAAATCCTTCCCAGAAGAGTGGAGGCTGTTATAGCAGTAAAGGGGGGACCAACTCCATATGAATTCTTCCCAGAAGAGTGGAGGCTGTTATAGCAGTAAAGGGGGGACCAACTCTATATTAAATCCTTCCCAGAAGAGTGGAGGCTGTTATAGCAGTAAAGGGGGGACCAACTCTATATTAAATCCTTCCCAGAAGAGTGGAGGCTGTTATAGCAGTAAAGGGGGGACCAACTCTATATGAAATCCTTCCCAGAAGAGTGGAGGCTGTTATAGCAGCAAAGGGGGACCAACTCCATATTAATACCAATGATTTTGGAATGAGATGCTCAACTAGCAGCTGTCCACATACACTACATTACCAAAATGATCTCCATATGGCCGAAAGTCAGACAGGAAGTTGCATTAGGTCAGCCAACATGAATAAATACTACAGTATACTATGGTTAAATACTACAGTATACTATGGTTAAATACTACAGTATACTATGGTTAAATATTACAGTATACTATGTTTAAATACTACGGTATACTGTTGTTAAAAACTACGGTATTCTATGGTTAAATATTACGGTATTCTATGGTTAAATATTACAGTATTCTATGGTTAAATACTACAGTATACTATGGTTAAATACTACAGTATACTATGGTTAAATACTACAGTATACTATGGTTAAATATTACAGTATACTATGGTTAAATACTACAGTATACTATGATTAAATACTACGGTATTCTATGGTTAAATACTATGGTATTCTATGGTTAAATATTACAGTATACTATGGTTAAATACTACAGTATACTATGGTTAAATACTACGGTATACTGTGGTTAAATACTACAGTATACTATGGTTAAATACTACAGTATACTATGGTTAAATACTACAGTATTCAGAAAGGTGGACTCGAGTCAAGTGACTTGGACTCGACTACTACGCCAGTCGCACATTTTGCGACTTGAGACTTGACAAAATTAAAAAGACTTGCCCCCGTCATGGACTTGAGCTGTATGACTCGAGAGACTCTAGAGACTTGTTAAGATTTCCCAAAAGGCATCACCCTCCTCTCATCCTGTCACCTCCTGTCCTCTCACAGCACCTTCTGTTATTCGCCAACCAACCTCCACAGATCTCAACCAGTGGGCGGAGTTGGGGAAAAACAACATTTCTCGATGTCACTCAAACTGTATCTGTCAACGCTAGCAGACAGAAAGAGGCGAGAGGGTCCACTCCTGTCAAAATCTGTCCATGCGGGAGTACAGTGATGAGCAGAATGATGAGCAGACCACCTGCCGTCTCACCTTTGGAACAACAACTACTATTGTTAAGAGTGGAGATCATCTCGTCAGTGCATCAAAGCATCAAAGCTGGGACCGAGAGACTGAAAAAAAGCTTCTATCTCCAGGCCATCAGACTGTTAAACAGCTTCTATCTCCAGGCCATCAGACTGTTAAACAGCTTCTATCTCCAGACCATCAGACTGTTAAACAGCTTCTATCTCCAGACCATCAGACTGATAAACAGCTTCTATCTCCAGGCCATCAGACTGATAAACAGCTTCTATCTCCAGGCCATCAGACTGGTAAACAGCTTCTATCTCCAGGCCATCAGACTGATAAACAGCTTCTATCTCCAGGCCATCAGACTATTAAACAGCTTCTATCTCCAGGCCATCAGACTGATAAACAGCTTCTATCTCCAGGCCATCAGACTATTAAACAGCTTCTATCTCCAGGCCATCAGACTGATAAACAGCCATCACTAACTGCTGCTACCTACATTGAGACCCAATCACTTTAATAAATGGATCACTGGTCACTTTAAACAATGCCACTTTAAATAATGCCACTTTAAATAATGTTTACACATTGTACATTACTCATATCATACGGTGCCTTGCAAAAGTATTCATCCTCCTTGGCATTTTTCCTATTTTGTTGCATTACAACCTGTAATTTAAATTGATTTTTATTTGGATTTCATGTAATGGACAAACACAAAATAGTCCAAATTGGTGAAGTGAAATAAAAAAAATTACTTGTTTCAAAAAATGTAAAAATATTACAAATGGAAAAGTGGTGCGTGCATATGTATTCACCCCCTTTTCTATGAAGCCCCTAAATAAGATCTGGTGCAACCAATTACCTTCAAAAGTCACATAATTAGTTAAATAAAGTCCACCTGTTTGCAACTAAGTGTCACATGATCTGTCACATGATCTCAGTGTATATATACACCTGTTCTGAAAGGCCCCAGAGCCTGCAACACCACAAAGCAAGGGCCACCACCAAGCAAGCGGCACCATGAAGACCAAGGAGCTCTCCAAACACGTCAGGGACAAAGTTGTGGAGAAGTACAGATGAGGGTTTGGTTATAAAAAAATATCCGGAACTTTGAACATCCCATGGAGCACCATTAAATCCATTATTAAAAAATGGAAAGAATATGGCACTACAACAAACCTGCCAAGAGAGGGCCATCCAAAGGAGCTGCAAAGCTCCACAGCGGAGATTGGAGTATCTGTCCATAGGACCACTTTAAGCCGTACACTCCACAGTGCTGGGCTTTATGGAAGAGTGGCCAAAAAAGCCATTGCTTAAAGAAATAAATAAGCAAACATGTTTGGTGTTCACAAAAAGGCATGTGGGAGACTCCCCAAACATATGGAGGAAGGTACTCTGGTCAGATGAGACTAAAATTGAGCTTTTTGGCCATTAAGGAAAACGCTATGTCTGGGGCAAACCCAACACCTCTCATCTCCACAGCAGCATCATGCTGTGGGGGTGTTTTTCATCGGCAGGGACTGGGAAACTGGTCAGAATTGAAGGAATGATGGATGGCGCTAAATACAGGGAAATTCTTGAGGGAAACCTGCTTCAGTCTTCTAGAGATTTGAGACTGGGACGGAGGTTCACCTTCCAGCAGGACAATGACCCTAAGCATACTGCTAAAGCAACATTTGAGTGGTTTAAGGGGAAACATTTAAATGTCTTGGAATGGCCTAGTCAAAGCCCAGACCTCAATCCAATTGAGAATCTGTGGTATAACTTAAAGATTTCTGTACACCAGCGGAACCCATCCAACTTGAAGGAACTGGAGCAGTTTTGCCTTGAAGAATGGGGGGGGGGGGTCAATAGTTATGCACGCTCAAGTTTTCAGTTGTTTTGTCTTATTTCTTGTTTGTTTCACAATAAAAATGATTTTTCATCTTCAGAGTGGTAGGCATGTTGTGTAAATCAAATGATATAAACCCCCAAAAAATTTATTTTACTTCCAGGTTGTAAGGCAACAAAATAGGAAAAATGTCAAGGGGGGTGAATACTTTCGCAAGCCACTGTATGTATATACTGTATTTTATACCATCTATTGCACCTTGCCAATGCTGCTCAGCCATTACTCATCCATACACTTACATGCACATATACTCATTCACCCCTTTAGATTTGTGTGTATTAGGTAGTTGTTGGGGAATTGGTAGATTACTTGTTAGCTCAAGCATTTCTCTACACTCACATTAACATCTGCTAACCATGTGTATGTGACCAATAACATCTGCTAACCATGTGTATGTGACCAATAACATCTGCTAACCATGTGTATGTGACCAATAACATCTGATAACCATGTGACCAATAACATCTGCTAACCATGTGTATGTGACCAATAACATCTGCTAACCATGTGTATGTGACCAATAACATCTGCTAACCATGTGTATGTGACCAATCTGATTGATTTGTTTCTCTGACATTAGTTAGTCAATTCATGACATCATCTGGATCAGTCCCAAAAATCAGCGATTTCTGTTTCAAAGACTATGTGGTGGTTGGGGAAAAAGGGCTGCAATTTGTAATACATGTCTAAAATCACTGATGCAATTACAACAGCCTCAACGTTGTTAGAAATATGAAGTCCCATAAAGAGAGGTAACAATGAAATGATTGCTGTGTGAGCTAGCTAGCAGTGATGTAATGTTCTAGACCTTACTAACATTAGCTAGCTAGTTTGCTCCCTCTACCATTTGTGACTCGTTTCAGGAAACTAAGCGCACGTCACTACTTCACAGGAGAGGCATTTGTACGTAAACATACATTTTTTTTATCAAAATGTGTTTTTTATGGAACATGTGAACTTTCATGTGCCTTAATAACAATCTTGTATGCCATTTGTAAATATGAATACAATTGTTAAATTACAAGCCCAGTTGGTTTAGCCTTGGAAAAAGGCAGGAACCTGTTGTAGCATGCTTCTGTCTATAACATGAGCAGCTCAGTATGTGTAGGTCATCTTTTCTAACACTGCTTTTATTAAAGAAGAATTAAAAAAGTTTTGCTAACGCTCTCCACTTTCTGGAGGACCGAGTTTTACAATCAGTGGAATGTCCTGTGGAAGGAGAGTATGATAGCTAAGGAGATGGAGAAAATTCTGGCTTTTGATTGCAAATATGCGGACAGAATCGAAAAGAGAACACACAGGAGGCTGTTGTATAAAACAACTGTCTCTGGATTACATCTTCAAACTAAGGGCAATCATGGCATCCGTGATTCTCATCGACGGGGCTGTAGTGGAGCAGGTTGAGAGCTTCAAGTTCCTTGGTGTCCACATCAACAACAAACTAGAATGGTCCAAACACACCAAGACAGTCGTGAAGAGGGCACGACAGATACATGGTCTACACATACTGAGACAGAGAGGAGCTGTTTCACTGTCCAGACAGCATCAGATACATGGTCTACACATACTGAGACAGAGGGGTGCTGTTTCACTGTCCAGACAGCATCAGATACATGGTCTACACATACTGAGACAGAGAGGAGCTGTTTCACTGTCCAGACAGCATCAGATACATGGTCTACACATACTGAGACAGAGAGGTGCTGTTTCACTGTCCAGACAGCATCAGATGGGTAAGGAGGTACGGTAGGGCGGGCCACCTAAGGCCACCTATAACACCGGCCCTGAGACAACATAAAATGAGCAAATGTCTTCGTGTCACACAAAGCCTTTATCTCAATGTTCCCTCACCTGAATCATACTCATCCTCCAGGATAGCCTTCTGCTTTAGTCTCTGCAGCTTCACCATCATGGACTCAATCTGAGACGGGAACAGAGAGACATGACAAAATACAGTAGTTCAGTAGTCAAAGCACTGTGAAACATCTGCCACAGACAGTAATAAGACTGATACCAGTGTTGCTTTACATTACTGACAGTAATAAGACTGATACCAGGTCAACGTGTTGCTTTACATTACTGACAGTAATAAGACTGATACCAGTGTTGCTTTACATCACTGACAGTAATAAGACTGATACCAGTGTTGCTTTACATTACTGACAGTAATAAGACTGATACCAGGTCAACATGTTGCTTTACATTACTGACAGTAATAAGACTGATACCAGTGTTGCTTTACATTACTGACAGTAATAAGACTGATACCAGTGTTGCTTTACATCACTGACAGTAATAAGACTGATACCAGTGTTGCTTTACATCACTGACAGTAATAAGACTGATACCAGTGTTGCTTTACATTACTGACAGTAATAAGACTGATACCAGTGTTGCTTTACATTACTGACAGTAATAAGACTGATACCAGTGTTGCTTTACATTACTGACAGTAATAAGACTGATACCAGTGTTGCTTTACATCACTGACAGTAATAAGACTGATACCAGTGTTGCTTTACATTACTGACAGTAATAAGACTGATACCAGGTCAACGTGTTGCTTTACATTACTGACAGTAATAAGACTGATACCAGTGTTGCTTTACATTACTGACAGTAATAAGACTGATACCAGTGTTGCTTTACATTACTGACAGTAATAAGACTGATACCAGGTCAACATGTTGCTTTACATTACTGACAGTAATAAGACTGATACCAGTGTTGCTTTACATTACTGACAGTAATAAGACTGATACCAGTGTTGCTTTACATCACTGACAGTAATAAGACTGATACCAGTGTTGCTTTACATTACTGACAGTAATAAGACTGATACCAGTGTTGCTTTACATCACTGACAGTAATAAGACTGATACCAGTGTTGCTTTACATTACTGACAGTAATAAGACTGATACCAGTGTTGCTTTACATTACTGACAGTAATAAGACTGATACCAGTGTTGCTTTACATTACTGACAGTAATAAGACTGATACCAGTGTTGCTTTACATCACTGACAGTAATAAGACTGATACCAGGTCAACGTGTTGCTTTACATCACTGACAGTAATAAGACTGATACCAGTGTTGCTTTACATTACTGACAGTAATAAGACTGATACCAGGTCAACGTGTTGCTTTACATTACTGACAGTAATAAGACTGATACCAGTGTTGCTTTACATTACTGACAGTAATAAGACTGATACCAGTGTTACTTTACATTACTGACAGTAATAAGACTGATACCAGTGTTGCTTTACATTACTGACAGTAATAAGACTGATACCAGTGTTGCTTTACATTACTGACAGTAATAAGACTGATACCAGGTCAACGTGTTGCTTTACATTACTGACAGTAATAAGACTGATACCAGGTCAACGTGTTGCTTTACATTACTGACAGTAATAAGACTGATACCAGTGTTGCTTTACATTACTGACAGTAATAAGACTGATACCAGTGTTGCTTTACATCACTGACAGTAATAAGACTGATACCAGTGTTGCTTTACATCACTGACAGTAATAAGACTGATACCAGGTCAACGTGTTGCTTTACATTACTGACAGTAATAAGACTGATACCAGTGTTGCTTTACATCACTGACAGTAATAAGACTGATACCAGTGTTGCTTTACATTACTGACAGTAATAAGACTGATACCAGTGTTGCTTTACATTACTGACAGTAATAAGACTGATACCAGTGTTGCTTTACATCACTGACAGTAATAAGACGTCTATGGTCCAAGACATACTTTAGTATTAGTACGGTTGTTGTGCAGGCAGTCTTGAAGGACACCCTCGTACTTCTTGACCAGTTGGTCCCAGCCCTGGTCCTGGTCTGGAACGCAGCCGTTCCAGGCAGTGGCAGTAGTGGGCGTGGCACTCTCGTACCCTGAGGTGAGGGACGAGGCAGTGGCAGTAGTGGGCGTGGCACTCTCGTACCCTGAGGTGAGGGACGAGGCAGTGGCAGTAGTGGGCGTGGCACTCTCATACCCTGAGGTGAGGGACGAGGCAGTGGCAGTAGTGGGCGTGGCACTCTCATACCCTGAGGTGAGGGACGAGGCAGTGGCAGCGTCAGAGTCCTCCGCTACTGACAGGGAGGAGGAGGCTTCTGTGTCCAGAGAGGAGGAGTCACAGTCAGGCTCCACCTCCGCCATGTCAGAGGTCACAGAGGAAGGTAACTCCGCCTGCAGACCTGGTCCGGCCCTCTCCCGGCCCTCCCAGTGGCGGTCCTGCCACACCCAAGGTGAGAGCCGGTCCCGTACTCCGTCTGATTGGCTGTGAGGGACGGAGCCTGGCTCTGATTGAACACGACTCGGAGTTGACAGTTTTGAAACAGAAAGCCCCAAAGAGAGACCCAAAACTCCTAGTCGTGATTGGTTGGAGC
This sequence comes from Salmo trutta, assembly GCF_901001165.1. NCBI lineage: Eukaryota > Metazoa > Chordata > Actinopteri > Salmoniformes > Salmonidae > Salmo > Salmo trutta. Next base: position 46,211,089 of record NC_042966.1, on the reverse strand, counting down.
TGGAGCCAGATAATAATTGGTCATGGGGGGCTGATACCAGTTGGCAGGGTGGAACGGACCCAGACCACTCCAGTGGTTCTGAGTGGGATGGGACAGATCCAGTTCTTAACGACCTTGCTGAGGACTGATCCAGCGGGTGTCGGTCTAGACTAGTGGAGCTGTTCAGTGGTTGTGGGTCTGGGTTTAGGCCAGGGGAGCTGTTCACTGGGTCTGGGTCTGGGTTTAGGCCAGGGGAGCTGTTCAGTGGGTCTGGGTCTGGGTTTAGGCCAGGGGAGCTGTTCAGTGGTTGTGGGTCTGGGTTTAGGCCAGGGGAGCTGTTCAGTGGTTGTGGGTCTGGGTTTAGGCCAGGGGAGCTGTTCACTGTGTCTGGGTCTGGGTTTAGGCCAGGGGAGCTGTTCAGTGGTTGTGGGTCTGGGTTTAGGCCAGGGGAGCTGTTCAGTGGGTCTGGGTCTGGGTTTAGGCCAGGGGAGCTGTTCAGTGGTTGTGGGTCTGGGTTTAGGCCAGGGGAGCTGTTCAGTGGTTGTGGGTCTGGGTTTAGGCCTGGGGGCCTCTCACCAGATGCAGTGTCTGTATCTGTCCTGTGACTGGAGCTCAGTGAATCAAGGCTCAGTGACTGTTGGATGAAGCTGAAAGAGGAGCTGAAGGGGGTGTCCCCTGAAGGAGGTGGCGTGGAGTGGCAGGTAGGCTGGGGGGACCTGGATCCAGTGGAACCAGAAGGACAGGTCCTGGAGTTAGGGGACCTGGGTCTGGAGTTAGGAGGGCAGAACTGAGTGGCAGAGGCAGCAGAACTAGACCTGGGGTTAGGGCTCAAGAGGCAGGGCTGTAGGGGGATTGACCCTGGGGTCAACCTGAAGTCACTCTGAGGGCTGGGGAAACTGGCCTGAGGGTCGGATGATTTAAACTTAGTGACACAACACCCCTCTTCCTGTGAGAGAGGAGGAGGAGAGGATGAGAGGAGAGGAAGAGTGGGAGAGGAGGAGGAGAGGAGAGGAAGAGTGGGAGAGGAGGAGGAGAGGAGAGGAGGAGTGGGAGAGGAGGAGAGGAGAGGAGGGGTGGGAGAGGAGAGGAGAAGAGGAGGAGAGGAGGAGAGGAGAGGAAGAGTGGGAGAGGAGGAAATTAAGTGGTTGTTTTGGTAACTTAGGGATGGTTTGTATGCTTCTGAGCTGTATGTGTCCAGAGGAGAGAGCAGCTGGCTGACTGAGCCAGCTGGTGGTACATGTCGTCTCAGGGTGGTGCTCGTATTCATGACATCACTGTGACCGTTCTGCCTGTTCATCCCATGACGTCCAGATGCTCCGTTGGTCAGGCAGGCTGTCCTCCCCTCCTCCCCAGCCAGGGTGCTCTGTAGCCTGGGTAACTCTGTCCTCAGGTACTCTGGCCGACGGTGCTGCTGGAGCCTCTTGCAGGTGGAGCTGCCAGCTGATGACGTGGGTTTGCCCAAGCCACCTGTCGAGAGGGAGATTAGATTAGCCATTAAACTAGGCTGCAGGTTGGCAACAACACCACACAGAGTAACAAAATACAGAGCAACACAACACAGAGCAACACAATACAACACAGAGTAACAACACAGAGTAACAACACAGAGTAACACAACACAGAGCATCACAATACAACACAGAGTAACACAATACAACACAGAGTAACACAATACAACACAGAGTAACACAGAGCAACACAGAGCAACAACACAGAGTAACACAACACAGAGTAACACAACACAGAGTAACACAACACAACACAGAGTAACAACACAGAGTAACACAATACAGAGTAACACAACACAACACAGAGTAACACAACACAACACAGAGTAACACAACACAGAGCAACACAACACAGAGCAACACAATACAGAGTAACAACACAGAGTAACACAACACAATACAGAGTAACAACACAGAGTAACACAACACAACAGAGTAACACAATACAACACAGAGTAACACAACACAGAGTAACACAACACAGAGCAACACAATACAGAGTAACACAATACAACACAGAGCAACAACACAGAGTAACACAACACAGAGTAACACAACACAACACAGAGTAACAACACAGAGTAACACAATACAGAGTAACACAATACAACACAGAGCAACACAACACAACACAGAGTAACACAACACAGAGCAACACAACACAGAGCAACACAACACAGAGTAACAACACAGAGTAACAACACAGAGTAACACAATACAACACAGAGTAACACAATACAGAGTAACACAATACAGAGAAACACAACACAGAGTAACACAATACAGAGTAACACAACACAACACAGAGTAACACAACACAGAGTAACACAATACAGAGCAACACAATACAACACAGAGCAACACAATACAGAGTAACACAACACAGAGTAACACAACACAACACAGAGTAACACAACACAATACAGAGTAACTAGGACATCACTATTGTTACACTGCATTGACGTCTGTCAGTGTGTCTGATGTAACGACCATGTGGAGGTCTGATGTAACGACCATGTGGAGGTCTGATGTAACGACCATGTGGAGGTCTGATGTAATGACCATGTGGAGGTCTGATGTAATGACCATGTGGAGGTCTGATGTAACGACCATGTGGAGGTCTGATGTAACGACCATGTGGAGGTCTGATGTAACGACCATGTGGAGGTCTGATGTAACGACCATGTGGAGGTCTGATGTAACGACCATGTGGAGGTCTGATGTAATGACCATGTGGAGGTCTGATGTAATGACCATGTGGAGGTCTGATGTAATGACCATGTGGAGGTCTGATGTAACGACCATGTGGAGGTCTGATATCCCAGGATAAGGGCGAGAGCAGGGCTGTCACCTCCAGCTCTATGCTAGAATCCATCACAGCTGTTTATGCATACAAACTGCCAAGACAACAAATGCTGCAGGTTTAATCTGGGGTTTGAATAGATTCATTTTAGATTACAGTATGATAAACTTTACAGAACTAAGAAATTAAATACCAAATGATTGAATGAAATTATCAACATTGGTGTAAGCACACAGCAATAAAATAAAATAAGCAGGGTCAACTAACAGAGACGTTAAAACTAAGTGGTATTTCCAGATAAGGCTAGTTAGTGTGAAGGTCTGTGCTCCCACTCCTCCTGTCCTGTAGGGGGCAACACAAAGACTCTGCAGCAGTGGAGGAATGGGAGAACCATCCTCCTCAGTGAATTTCATACAAATAAAAAAAGTAAAACACTTAAAAAGTTATCCTTTTTACATAAAACTATACTAAATATATTCACATGACCAAATCATTTATTAAAATACATTTTCGCAGTGAAGTTCTACAGTAGCCTGAACAGCCCTGTTTAGGGCAGCACCATGGTGTAGCCGGAGGACAGCTAGCTTCCGTCCTCCTCTGGGTACATTGACTTCAATACAAAACCTAGGAGGCTCATGGTTCTCAGCACCTTCCATAGTAATTGGAAGGTCTATGTGACAGGCTATGTGCACATTGCCCACAAAATGAGGTGGAAACTGAGCTGAACTTTTAACCTCCTGCCAAATGTATGACCATATTAGAGACACATATTTCCCTCACATTACACAGACCCACAAAGAATTTGAAAACAAATCCAATTTTGATTAACTCCCATATCTATTGGGTGAAATACCACAGTGTGCCATCACAGCAGCAAGATGTGTGACCTGTTGCCACAAGAAAAGGTCAACCAGTGAAGAACAAACACCATTGTAAATACAACTCATATTTATGTTTATTATTTTCCCTTTTGTACTTTAATTATTTTAACATCGTTACAACACTGGAACTTTCGAGAGTGTAATGTTTACTGTTAATTTTTTATTGTTTATTTCACATATGTTTTCCATGCCAATAAAGCCCTTTGAATTGAAATGATATTTGAAATGATATATGCTGTTTGTATGTGGCTGCTATGAAAGTGATCATGTTGTTTGTATGTAGCTGCTATGAAAGTGATCATGCTGTTTGTATGTGGCTGCTATGAAAGGGATCATGTTGTTTGTATGTAGCTGCTATGAAAGTGATCATGCTGTTTGTATGTGGCTGCTATGAAAGGGATCATGCTGTTTGTATGTGGCTGCTATGAAAGTAAACTGTGTTTGCGTGTGACCCGGCCAGTGCTTAATTTGTAAATCGGGAGGTGCCGGAACAAACAGTGAGCACTAGAGTGGGGTGACCTTGTGAGCTCCGAGGTACCGGAACACATACCCCATTTTCATGCCACGAGAGGTACCGGATCCGGCCAAATAGGTTCCGCACACAAAACGGTCCAAAACACAGAGCTGTCGGATCCTGTTCCGGCAGGTTCCGGCTCAGATGAAGCACTGGATCAGGGGTGTACTCATTACGCTGAATCTTTTTTCCCCCCTTTTTCTCCCCAATTTTGTGGCATCCAATTGGTAGTTACAGTATTGTCTCATCGCTGCAACTCCCGTACGGACTCGGGAGAGGCGAAGGTTGAGAGCAGTGCGTCCTCCGAAACACAACCCAACCAAGTTGCACTGCTTCTTGACACAATGCCCACTTAACCCGGAAGCCAGCCGCACCAATGTGTCGGAGGAAACACCGTACACCTGGCGACCGTGTCAGCGTGCACGGCGCCCGGCCCGCCACAGGAGTCGCTAGTGCACGATGGGATAAGGACATCCCTGCCGGCCAAACCCTCCACTAACCCGGACAACGCTGGGCCAATTGTGCACCGCCCCATGGGTCTCCCGGTCGCGGCCGTCTGCGCTCGTCTCGACCTGTGCACCTACATTTTATACTTTAATTAATAGGCTAGGTTGTAGCAACCTCATGATGGGTATAGGGAACATTTGAGTATCACGTGCAGTGCCTTCGGAAAGAATTCAGACCCCTTGACTTTTTCCACATTCTGTTAGGTTACAGCCTTATTCTAAAATGTATTAAATTGTTTTTTTCCCCCTCATCAATCTACACACAATACCCCATAATGACAAAGCAAAAACAGCCAGCTTGGCACACCTGTATTTGGGGAGTTTCTCCCATTCTTCTCTGCAGATCCTCTCAAGCTCTGTCAGGTTGGATTGGGAGCATTGCTGCACAGCTATTTTCAGGTCTCTCCAGAGATGTTTGATCGGGTTCAAGTCCAGGCTCTGGCTGGGCCAGTCAAGGACATTCAGAGACTTGTCCCGAAGCCACTTCTGTATTGTCTGGCTGTGTGCTTAGGGTCGTTGTCCTGTTGGAAGGTGAACCTTCGCCCCAGTCTGAGGTCCTGAGCGCTCTGGAGCAGGTTTTCATCATGGACCTCTCTATACTTTGCTCCGTTTGTCTTTGCCTCGATCCTGACTAGTCTCCCAGTCCCTGCCAGTGAAAAACATCCCCCACAGCATGATGCTGCCACTACCATGCTTCAACGTAGGGATGGTGCCAGGTTTCCTCCAGATGAGGAAACCAGGCCAAAGAGTTCAATCTTGGTTTCATCAGACCAGAGAATCTTGTTTCTCATGGTCTGAGAGTCTTTAGGTGCCTTTTGGCAAACTCCAAGCGGGCTGTAATGTGCCTTTTACTGAGGAGTGGCTTCCGTCTGGCCACTCTACCATAAAGGCCTGATTAGTGGAGTGCTGCAGAGATGGTTGTCCTTCTGGAAGGTTCTCCAATCTCCACACAGAAACTCTAGAGCTCTGTTAGAGTGACCATCGCCTTCTTGGTCCCTGACCTCCCTGACCAAGGCCCTTCTCCCCGATTTCTCAGTTTCGACGGGGGGCCAGCTCGAGGAAGAGTCTTGGTGGTTCCAAACTTCTTCCATTTAAGAATGGAAGAACAAACACCAAATCTACAACCACCTAAAAAGAAGCGATTCCCAAACCTTCCATAACAAAGCCATCACATACAGAGAGATGAACCTGGAGAAGAGCCCCCTAAGCAATCTGGTCCTGGTGCTCTGTTCACAAACACAAACAGACCCCACAGAGCCCCAGGAGAGCAACACAATTAGACCCAACCAAGGGCGAGAGGAGTGCATGGAAATCTGAAGCCTTCAACAGATCCTTTGTGCACAGCTGTGCTGCTCACTCTCTCTCTCTTCGCTGTCAGTTGTACTGGAAGACAAGAGGCCTACCACACAGTGGGTTCATTCAGAAGAGCTGGCACTAGAAAGGATAGCTCACAGAGATGGTTATATCTGTTTAGAAAGTCCTTCACACAACCCATCTTTTTACATATCATCATTTGACAACTTATTTCCTTGTATTCATATTGAAAAGGCTTTTGGTATAGGAAAATACTTCAGCCCTTTCATTGGATTTATGTCGCTCTCTTCCGTCTCTCTCTCTCTTCCATATCTCTCTCTTCTGTCTCTCTCTCCCTTTCTCCAAGGCACGCAAGACCAGTCCGTCTCACAAAGCTTCCACATTACCAAACTAACCTTCATGACCCTCAGCTCAGATGCTCTCATGGCACAAACATGTTGCAGAGACAGAGAGAAGGAAGGACATTAAAGAGGAAAGATGGAGAGAATACTTAAAGGACAGAAAGACATAGATTAGGGGAGAGACAGAAAGACATAGATTAGGGGAGAGACAGGGTGAGGTCCTGTATGGAGGGGTGATTAAAGACCCTGTGTAGAGGGGGTTACTAAAGGCCCTGTATGGAGGGGGTGATTAAAGGCCCTGTATGGAGGGGGTGATTAAAGGCCCTGTATGGAGGGGGTGATTAAAGGCCCTGTATGGAGGGGGTGATTAAAGGCCCTGTATGGAGGGGGTGATTAAAGGCCCTGTATGGAGGGGGTGATTAAAGGCCCTGTATGGAGGGGGTGATTAAAGGCCCTGTATGGAGGGGGTGATTAAAGGCCCTGTATGGAGGGGGTGATTAAAGGCCCTGTATGGAGGGGGTGATTAAAGGCCCTGTATGGAGGGGGTGATTAAAGGCCCTGTATGGAGGGGGTGATTAAAGGCCCTGTATGGAGGGGGTGATTAAAAGCCCTGTATGGAGGGGTGATTAAAGGCCCTGTATGGAGGGGGTGATTAAAGGCCCTGTATGGAGGGGGTGATTAAAGGACCTGTATGGAGGGGGTGATTAAAGGCCCTGTGTAGAGGGGGTTACTAAAGGTTACTCCCAGGTTGTACAGTAAGTCCATATGATACTTAGCAAATCATATTTTGGATGACAGGTGTCTGATAGGAGGCTGATAGGAGGCTGATAGGAGGCCGATAGGAGGCCGATAGGTGGCCGATAGGTGGCCGATAGGAGGCCGATAGGTGGCCGATAGGTGGCCGATAGGTGGCCGATAGGAGGCTGATAGTAATATCTCCTATGATTGGACACAGAAAGGAAAGACTCTTCTGAAAGGAGAAGGAAACACCCCCCAGTAGCTCCATTGTGAGGCAGAATAACACACACACACTGTGGCTGCTTGCAGCACTTAAACTATGTTCATACAACTTCCTGTTAGCAGCCGGCTAAAATAGTTCAGCAGGAAATCAGGAAGAAACGAAACAGAGCAAAGTCTCAACACAAGGGGCGTCAATTGGGTACGGCAGAGTATGGCAGAATTTAACCTTTATTTAACTAGGCAAGTCAGTTAAGAACAAATTCTTATTTACAATGACGGGGGGCTGGGATTAAAAATAAAAAATAAATTACATTAAAATATAGGACAAAACACAAGAGAGACAACACCACATAAAGAGAGACCTAAGACAACAACATAGCATGGTAGCAACACATGACAACACAGCATGGTAGCAACACAACATGACAGCAGCACAGGGTACAACCATTATTGGGCAGAGACAACAGCACAAAGGGCAAGAAGGTAGAGACAACAATACATCACACAAAACAGCCACAACTGTCAGTAAGAGTGTCCATGATTGAGTCTTTGAATGAAGAGATTGAGATAAAATTGTCCAGTTTGAGAATATGGCTCTTTAATTGTAAATAACAATTTGTTCTTAACTGACTTGCCTAGTTAAATAAAGGTTCAATAAAAATAAATAAATGGCACCATACCCTACTTCCACACGAACAATTTAAAATAGGCTTCTAAAATCATTCCAATCCCCATTAACAGGCAAATGCAGTTTAGCCTTTTACAGGGGTGGCTTTAGGACCATGTGGACGGCTTGAGAGGACAGGCGGGCTGTTAGCAGTAGCAGAGAGCATGTTTCAGGACCATGTGGACGGCTAGAGAAGACAGGCAGGCTGTTAGCGGTAGCAGAGAGCATGTTTCAGGACCATGTGGACGGCTAGAGAGGACAGACAGGCTGTTAGCGGTAGCAGAGAGCATGTTTCAGGACCATGTGGACGGCTAGAGAGGACAGGCGGGCTGTTAGCGGTAGCAGAGAGCATATTTCAGGACCATGTGGACGGCTGAGAGGACAGACAGGCTGTTAGCGGTAGCAGAGAGCATGTTTCAGGACCATGTGGGGGGCTAGAGACGACAGGCTGTTAGCGGTAGCAGAGAGCAGAGAGCATGTTTCAGGACCATGTGGACGGCTAGAGAGGACAGGCTGTTAGCGGTAGCAGAGAGCAGAGAGCATGTTTCAGGACCATGTATACGGCTAGAGAAGACAGGCGGGCTGTTAGCGGTAGCAGAGAGCATGTTTCAGGACCATGTGGACGGCTAGAGAGGACAGACGGGCTGTTAGCGGTAGCAGAGAGCATGTTTCAGGACCATGTGGACGGCTAGAGACGACAGACAGGCTGTTAGCGGTAGCAGAGAGCATGTTTCAGGACCATGTGGGGGGCTAGAGACGACAGGCGGGCTGTTAGCGGTAGCAGAGAGCATGTTTCAGGACCATGTGGGGGGCTAGAGAGGACAGGCGGGCTGTTAGCGGTAGCAGAGAGCATATTTCAGGACCATGTGGACGGCTGAGAGGACAGACAGGCTGTTAGCAGTAGCAGAGAGCATGTTTCAGGACCATCAAATCAAAATCTACTTTTATTTGTCACATGCGCTGAAAGCAACAGGTGTATACTTTACAATTAAAGGCTTACGAGCCCATTCTAAACATCGCAGAGTTAAAAAGTAAGAAAAATATTTGCTAAATAAAAAGGAATAGTAACACAATAAAAACAACAATGAGGCTATATAATCAAATCAAATGTTATTAGTCACATCCGCCGAATACAACAATTGTAGAATTTACAGTGAAACGCTTACTTACAAGCACTTAACCAACAATGCAGTTTAAAAAAAAAACGTAAGAAAATAAGAATAATGAAATGAAAGTAACAAAAAATTAAAGAGCAGCCATAAATAACAATAACGGGGCTTTATACAGGGGGTACCGGTACAGAGTCAATGTGGAGGCTATATACAGGGGGTACCAGTACAGAGTCAATGTGGAGGCTATATACAGGGGGTACCGGTACAGAGTCAATGTGGAGGCTTTATACAGGGGGTACCGGTACAGAGTCAATGTGGAGGCTATATACAGGGGGTACCGGTACAGAGTCAATGTGGAGGCTATATACAGGGGGTACCGGTACAGAGTCAATGTGGAGGCTATATACAGGGGGTACCGGTACAGAGTCAATGTGGAGGCTATATACAGGGGGTACCGGTTCAGAGTCAATGTGGAGGCTATATACAGGGTGTACCGGTACAGAGTCAATGTAGAGGCTATATACAGGGGGTACCGGTACAGAGTCAATGTGGAGGCTATATACAGGGGGTACCGGTACAGAGTCAATGTGGAGGCTATATACAGGGTATTACGGTACAGAGTCAATGTGGAGGCTATATACAGGGGGTACCGGTACAGAGTCAATGTGGAGGCGATATACAAGGGGTACCGGTACAGAGTCAATGTGGAGGCTATATACAGGGGGGTACCGGTACAGAGTCAATGTGGAGGCTATATACAGGGGGTACCGGTACAGAGTCAATGTGGAGGCAATATACAGGGGGTACCGGTACAGAGTCAATGTGGAGGCTATATACAGGGGGTACCGGTACAGAGTTAGAGTCCCGCTCCTTGAAAGGGGCAGCTATACCCTTTAGCTCAGTGCGGATGTTGCCTGTAATACATGGCTTCTGGTTGGGGTATGTACGTGCAGTCACTGTGGGGATGACGTCATCGATACACATTGATGAAGCCAGTGACTGATGTGTTGTACTCCTCAATGCCATCGGAAGAATCCCAGAACATGTTCCAGTCTGAGCAAAACAGTCCTGTAGTTTAGCATCTGCTTCATCTGATCACTTTTTTATAGACAGAGTCACTGGTGCTTCCTGCTTTAATTTTTGCTTGTAAGCAGGAATCAGGAGGATAGAATTATGTTCAGATTTGCCAAATGAAGGGCGAGGGAGTGCTTTGTACGGATTTAAGTTTCCCTGCATTAAAGTCCCCGGCCACTAGGAGCGCTGCCTCTGGATGAGCGTTTTCCTGTTTGCTTATGGCGGTATACAGCTCATTGAGTGCGGTCTTAATGCCAACATCGGTCTGTGGTGGAATGTAGACAACTACGAAAAATACAGATGAAAACTCTCTAGGTAGGTAGTGTGGTCTACAGCTTATCATGAGATACTCTACCTCAGGCGAGCAAAACCTTGAGACTTCCATAGATATCACACACCAGCTGTACAAGGGGGACCATTACTGAGTCAATGTGCAGAGGTACCAGGGAGTTGAGGTAATTACGGTAATATAGTATGTACAGTTGAAGTCAGAAGTTTACATACACCTTAGCTAAATACATTTAAACTCAGTTTTCACAATTGCTGACATTTAATCCTAGTAAAAATTCCCTGTTTTAGGTCAGTTAGGATCACCACTTTATTTTAAGAATGTGAAATGTCAGAATAATAGTAGAGAGAATGATTTATTTCCGCTTTTATTTCTTTCATCACATTCCCAGTGGATCAGAAGTTTAAATACACTCAATTAGTATGTGGTAGTATTGCCTTCAAATTGTTTAACTTGGGTCAAACGTTTCGGGTCGCCTTCCACAAGCTTCCCACATGTACATTTACATTTAAGTCATTTAGCAGACGCTCTTATCCAGAGCGACTTACAAATTGGTGCATTCACCATATGATATCCAGTGGAACAACCACTTTACAATAGTGCATCTAAATCTTTTGGGGGGGGGGTTAGAAGGATTACTTTATCCTATCCCAGGTATTCCTTAAAGAGGTGGGGTTTCAGGTGTCTCCGGAAGGTGGTGAATGAGATTCAGAATAGAGCCCAAAATGGTAAAAGCAACATTAGGGAAAACAGAGCTACTGTTCACCCGGTGCCTTTGTTAATGTTTATCCCACAATAAGTTAGGTGAATGTTGGCCCATTCCTCCTGTCAGAGCTGGTGTAACTGAGTCAGGTTTGTTGGCCTCCTTGCTCACACACACTTTTTCAGTTCTGCCCACACATTTTCTATAGGAATGAGGTCAGGGCTTTGTGATGGCCACTCCAATACCTTGACTTTGTTGTCCTTAAGCCATTTTGTCACAACTTTGGAAGTATGCTTGGGGTCATTGTCCATTTGGAAGACCCATTTGCGACCAAGCTTTAACTTCCTGACTGATGTCTTGAGATGTTGCTTCAATATATCCACATAATTTCCCCCCCTCGTGATGCCATTTATTTTGTGAAGTGCACCAGTCCCTCCTGCAGCAAAGCACCCCCACAACATGATGCTGCCACCCCCATGCTTCACAGTTGGGATGGTGTTCTTCGACTTCCACTGTAGGTAGGGGTAAAAGTGACTAGGCAATCAGGATAGAAAATAAACAGAGTAGCAAATCAAATCAAACTTTGTCACATGCGTGAAGTGACTATGCATAGATAATAAACAGAGAGTAGCAGCAGAGTAAAAGCAAACGGGTGGTGGGGTGTCAATGTAAATAGTAATTCGATTAATTGTTCAGCAGTCTTATTAAGGCTTGGTCCTGCGGTAGCAGAGAGAAGAGTCTATGACTTGGGTGACTGGAATCTTTGACAATTCTTTGGGCTTTCCTCTGACACTGCCTAGTATATAGGTCCTGGATGGCAGGAAGCTTGGCCCCAGTATTTGTATTTATTATGGATCCCCATTAGTTCCTGCCAAGGCAGCAGCTACTCTTCCTTGGGTTTATTATGGATCCCCATTAGTTCCTGCCAAGGCAGCAGCTACTCTTCCTGGGGTTTATTATGGATCCCTATTAGTTCCTGCCAATGCAGCAGCTACTCTTCCTAGGGTCCAGCAAACAGTTTCCATGTTTGTCATGTCTTAGGAGCTAGTTGCAGAGCTTCCATGTCTGTCATGTCTTAGGAGCTAGAAGCAGAGCTTCCATGTCTATCATGTCTTGGGAGCTAGTTGCAGAGCTTCCATGTCTGTCATGTCTTGGGAGCTAGAAGCAGAGCTTCCATGTCTGTCATGTCTTAGAAGCTAGAAGCAGAGCTTCCATGTCTGTCGGCGACCCCCTCATGTTAAACACAGTTCCCATTGGCTCACTTCAGTTCAGGATGTTAAACACAGCTTTCCATTGGTTGAGGGAGGCGAACAGGAATGCAGAGAATGTCATAAAAACAAAGGTTTGGGGAGCTGCAGAGCTAATCTCTCCCAGAGACAGCTAGGATCTGCCACAGTGACTCTGACTGACTGACCACAGATTCCACAGAACATTAGAGGAAGTGAAAGTCAACTTTCAGCCTCTCCAGACGTGTTCATCACTCTAAACAGTCAGCAACATAACTGTTTATTTCATCTAATTCCACTCCAGAATAGATCCTCTGTTTGTCTAAATTACACTGGAGTGCGGTGAATGAGACAAAACGAAGTGGAAAAAATACATAACTTAAAGTTAGAATCCTTAATTGGTGAAATTGCCACATCTGTTTGTAATATTACAACAAAGAAGTTACTGTAAACAACAAACACAGTTTTTTCTCTCTGACATCATTGCGCTCGTGATAGAACAGCAGAATATGGACTGCATTTTCTCTCCTCTCCTGCTCCTCTCCTCTCTTCTCCTCCTCTCCTCTCCTCTGCTCCCCTCTCCTCCTCCTCCTCTCCTCCTCTGCTCCCCTCTCCTCTCCTCTCCTCCTCCTCTCCTCCTTCTCCTCTCCTCCTCCTCTCCTCTCCCTCTTCCTCCTCCTCTCCTCTCCTCTGTTTCATGAACAAAACAAAAACATTAACAAAGGCACCGGGTGAACAGTAGCTCTCTCCTAATGTTGCTTTTACCATTTTGGCCTCTATTCAGAATCTCATTCAATCTTGGCTTTTGTGGAAGGGAATTACATTTAGCTCTCACATCCTAATGGACAGACATTGCTATGCCTGTGAGGATTGTTGAGAAACTGTTCCTGAAACTGCATCTGAAACTGTTCCTGAAACTGCATCTGAAACTGCATCTGAATCTGCATCTGAAACTGCATCTGAAACTGTTCCTGAAACTGTTCCTGAAACTGCATCTGAAACTGTTCCTGAAACTGCATCTGAAACTGTTCCTGAAACTGCATCATATGAAATTTAACAGCAGCAGTCGAGGTAGGGTTGGCCCAGACACACACTTCCTGTACTGTCACATGGGACACATAAACCAGCTGAAAATAATGATACTCACACACACTAGAAACGCACACACACACTAGAAAAGCACACACTCACGCACACTCGCACACACATGCATGCTGACACACACACACCATCTCATCTGGGTTGCTGCTGTGTACATGTTGTCACATGGGTCAGTAATGTAACGATGAACATCCTGGGGGGATGACCACTCCATGGTGATATGGTTATCCTGGGGGGGGGGATGACCACTCCATGGTGATATGGTTATCCTGGGGAGGGGGGATGACCACTCCATGGTGATATGGTTATCCTGGGGGGGGGGGGATGACCACTCCATGGTGATATGGTTATCCTGGGGAGGGGGGATGACCACTCCATGGTGATATGGTTATCCTGGGGGGGGGGGATGACCACTCCATGGTGATATGGTTATCCTGGGGAGGGGGGATGACCACTCCATGGTGATATGGTTATCCTGGGGAGGGGGGATGACCACTCCATGGTGATATGGTTATCCTGGGGAGGGGGGATGACCACTCCATGGTGATATGGTTATCCTGGGGGGGGGGATGACCACTCCATGGTGATATGGTTATCCTGGGGGGGGGGGGGTGACCACTCCATGGTGATATGGTTATCCTGGGGGGATGACCACTCCACTGATCTAGTCCCCCTGTTACCTGGTGGCCCATCAAGCCTCTCTGAACACAGTGACATCCACTACTAATGTGCTGCGTCCTGGTCCACACAACATACAATAGCTTCCACTGCTACTCATGTAGTTTCCCATCTGGTTTTTCCCCATGTAGGCTAACGTAACTTTATACAGTATATGCAGTGCATTAGGAAAGTATTCAGACCCCTTGACTTTTTACACATATTGTTAGGTTACAGCCTTATTCTAAAATTTAGTCAATTGTTTTTTTACCTCATCAAACGTCACACAATACCCCATAATGACAAAGCAAAAATTGGTTTGTAGAAATTTTTGCAAATTTCTAAAATGGAGAAATGAAATATCTAATTTACATAAGTATTCAGACCCTTTACTCAGTACTTTGTTGAAGCACCTTTGGTAGTGATTACAGCCTCGAGTCTTCTTGGGTATGACGCTACAAGCTTGGTACACCTGTATTTGGGGAGTTTCTCCCATTCTTCTCTGCAGATCCTCTCAAGCTCTGTCAGGTTGGATGGGGAGCGTCGCTGCCCAGCTATTTTCAGGTCTCTCCAGAGATGTTCGATCGGGTTCAAGTCCGGGCTCTGGCTGGGCCACTCAAGGACATTGAGAGACTTGTCCCGAAGCCACTCCTGCATTGTCTTGGCTGTTGTGCTATTGGAAGGTGAACCTTCTCCCCAGTCTGAGGTCCTGAGCGCTCTGTAGCAGGTTCTCATCAAGGATCTCTCTGTTCTTTGCTCAGTTCATCTTTCCCTTGATCCTGACTAGTCTCCCAGTCCCTCCTGCTGAAAACATCCCCACAGCATGATGCTGCCACCACCATGCTTCACCGTAGGGACGGTGCCAGGTTTCCTCCAGACTTGATGCTTGGCATTCAGGCCAAAGAGTTCAATCTTGGTTTCATCAGACCAGAGAATCTTGTTTCTCATGGTCTGAGAGTCTTAGGTGACTTTTGCTAAACTCCAAGCGTGCTGTAATGTGCCTTTTACTGAGGAGTGGCTTCTGTTTGGCCACTCTACCATAAAGGCCTGATGTTTTGGTTCCATTCCCCAGATCTGTGCCTCGACACAATCCTGCCTCTGAGCTCTACGGACAATCCCTTCAACCTCATGGTTTGGTTTTTGCTCTGACATCCACTGTCAACTGTGGGACCTTATATAGACAGGTGTGTGCCTTTCCAAATCATGTCCAATCAATTGAATTTATCACAGCTGGACTCCAATCAAGTTGTAGAAACATCTCAAGGATGATCAATGGAAACAGGATGCACCTGAGCTCAATTTCGAGTCTCATAGCAAAGGGTCTGAATACTTATGTTTTTTTAAATCCATTTTAGAATAAGGCTGTAACGTAACAAAATGTGCCAAAAGTAAAGGGGTCTGAATACTTTCCGAATGCACTGTAAATACACAACCGTCTATGATAGAATCAGAGAACAGAAACACTTTCACAAAGTATTTTTCCAAAAGTAAAAAATCTGGGGTTACAGCTATTTGTTAGATTTGCGGTCCAAAGCAGCCTTGCTGGGGTAGGAATAATATTTGATCTGAAAAGCACTTCTCAGCCTCCTGTTCTTTCAGAGATCTGGGACTACAAAGGGCCAGCTTCTCCTGAGAACATTCTTACTGAAGAAATGTGAGGATCATTTTCTAACAAGATGTCACCGTTATATTTGTATCTGTCACATCTAAACGGTTCAGAGACATCTTCATTCTGTCATCCTCTCTCTCTCGTCTTTTTGGTAGCCCCCATGGTGTGCTTCAACAAAGCTCACTACATAGCTAGTCGACTAAAGCAAATCAGATTAACCAGAGGCCTCAGACAGACAGACAGACAGACAGACAGACAGACAGACAGACAGACAGACAGACAGACAGACAGACAGACAGACAGACAGACAGACAGACAGACAGACAGACAGACAGACAGACAGACAGACAGATAGGTTATGTTTTAGTTTGGTCTGACCTGTATTCATATTGTAAATGATTGGCTTATTATAGGCTACCAAGACCACTCCATTGTGCAACACTCGAGATGTATTTAATCTATTAGGAAAGACTGGAGGGTAAATTAATGTAAAACAAATCAAGGATATGAAAGACAAAGAGTCATGGAAACAGAACTATTGATACTGTCATCACTCCTCATTGAGTGAACAGCTACATAACAGTGTGGATCTATACTAACACATAACACTGACAAATGTTTCCTACTGCGGGCCTATCTAATACCACATCCTTCTATCCATCCATCCCTTATGTCAATATCATGATACCAAGAACAATCGATCACTATGAATAGAAGCTGTTAAGATTCAGAGACACCACCTTCCAATGAGGTCACGTCGTTACCGAAATAACCGCTGGGTATAATGTGGTCTACCCTTAGTCCGTCCGTATGTTAGCCTATGTATATGAAGCTACAACTACATAGTATAAATGCAAACAACTTATATAAATAGTCTGGCAAGGTGATAATAATGAATGTAGGTTGTTATGGTTGGTTACCTTCCATTCCTCCTTCCCAGTGGTGATGATTATGTTGCGTGTCGCTGCGGTCCGTGTAGTTGTAGATCATTTCAGTTACTTTGCCCTTCCATCCGAATCA
Source organism: Salmo trutta (assembly GCF_901001165.1). NCBI lineage: Eukaryota > Metazoa > Chordata > Actinopteri > Salmoniformes > Salmonidae > Salmo > Salmo trutta. Next base: position 46,194,325 of record NC_042966.1, on the reverse strand, counting down.
GCCCTGCAAAGATGTTGGTTGTGAAATGAGAAGCTTCAGGGTTCCACCGGCAGCAAGAGGTGGCTGAAACCCGTCATGCTCTAAAAGATGGAAAAACCCCGGGCTGAGCTCATTTCCGCTGGGGAAAGTAGCAGGCTGTTCGATTCTCCCTCTCTTCGCTTGTTCCTCATATCAAATCAAATCCATTTGTATTTGTCACATGCGCCGAATATAACAGGTGTAGACCTTACCGTGAAATGCTTACATGTCCGTAATCAAATAGTCTGCTATGTGTCGAAAACCGTTAAAATATCAAGTTCTGTTTGATTCCTCTTGGGCGTCAATTCACTCCGTTGCATCGAGATAAACTTTGACAACCATAGAAAAAAAGGTTCCTTTCAGATAAAATGGGAAACAACTCGTTCAAAACGATAAAACTCTAGAAAATGCGCTATTGTTATAAAAGTGGATTACCGTAGCGTGTGTCAATACCGTTCTAATCCACCCGACCCGAAGAGGAATAAAGCTCTCCCTTATTGTGCCTGTTGACGCGGACCCGTTATGTGTCGTGTTGGAGGAACGGAGGAACGTGAGGAGCTGCTCCGCTGCTTCCTACGTGGGACGGAATTTGACTCCTTCGCCTTCAGGCCGCCTTTAAAAGGGCAAGACAAGAGCCAATAGCTGACAATGCTGAGATATAATAGTTTACAGAAATGCATGGTTATTGACTTATAATAACATTTTAATAATATTGTTGTCGCCAACTGTATTATTGATGTATTCTAGTGCGCAACCAGACTGGTCTCATAGACTAGACATAACATAGTACATTTAATTCCGTAGTATATGTTATGTTTGGTATGGTTACATGAGATAAAAGGACCTGTTAGACGTAAAGTTCCCTGTTTAGGGGACCTGCGTAGTTACCGGTTCCGATAAATGGATCTGTGGACACCGTATATCCAAATGGCTTGCCCTGAGCGATAGCCCTGGCTCTCACCGACACAGTGGTTCAGGAAGCTCTGTGGACACGTATATCCAAATGGCTTGCCCTGAGCGATAGCCCTGGCTCTCTCTGACACAGTGGTTCAGGAAGCTCTGTGGACACCGTATATCCAAATGGCTTGCCCTGAGCGATAGCCCTGGCTCTCACCGACACAGTGGTCCAGGAAGCTCTGTGGACACCGTATATCCAAATGGCTTGCCCTGAGCGATAGCCCTGGCTCTCTCTGACACAGTGGTTCAGGAAGCTCTGTGGACACCGTATATCCAAATGGCTTGCCCTGAGCGATAGCCCTGGCTCTCATCGACACAGTGGTCCAGGAAGCCAAGCTAGAGCGTTGTGAGACGTAGACGTTCACAGTGATGGGGGCAGACGTTTGATCAAGAGAGACCTTTAGAAAAAATGACAATTTTCTCCAACACTAAACAAATATCTATTTTACAGTTATAAGGAAGGTGAAACCTTATAGTTAGTCGTTTTATACATTGATTTTACTATATTTAGAAAGCATGTCAGTAATTTCAGGCCTTACTAATACAGTTTTGTATGAGTTGGAAATACATAATCATATATTTAATATTTTCACATTTGTATTATATTTGTATTATGTACTTGAGCTTGTGTCCTCAAAAGTGACTACACCTCAGCAATTTATTTAAAAAAATGACCAGAAAGGTGCCATTTTTACCTTTTTGTGAGTATGCAGCATTACTAGTTATTGTTCATGGCCTCTCATGATAAATAATTACTTTTGGGGATTGTGTAGATTACATTTTAAATGACATTTAATTACATTTAACTGGTTTTAAGAAAAAGGTAAAAGCAAAAGGGTGGATGAGTGTATAACCCAAAGGTTGTGTGTTTGAATCTCATCACAAACAACTTTAGCAACTTTGCAACTACTTAACATGTTAGCTAACAATTCATCTAACCTTAACATGTTAGCTAACCCTTCACCTAACCCTAACATGTTAGCTAACCCTTCACCTAACCTTAACATGTTAGCTAACACTTCACCTAACCTTAACATGTTAGCTAACCCTTCATCTAACCCTAACATGTTAGCTAACCCTTCACCTAACCTTAACATGTTAGCTAACCCTTCATCTAACCTTAACATGTTAGCTAACCATTCATCTAACCTTAATTAACATGTTAGCTAACCCTTCACCTAACCTTAACATGTTAGCTAACCCTTCATCTAACCTTAACATGTTAGCTAACCCTTCACCTAACCTTAACATGTTAGCTAACCCTTCATCTAACCTTAACATGTTAGCTAACCCTTCATCTAACCCTAACATGTTAGCTAACCCTTCATCTAACCTTAACATGTTAGCTAACCCTTCATCTAAACTTAACATGTTAGCTAACCCTTCACCTAACCCTAACATGTTAGCTAACCCTTCACCTAACCCTAACATGTTAGCTAACCCTTCATCTAACCTTAACATGTTAGCTAACCCTTCATCTAACCCTAACATGTTGGCTAACACTTCACCTAACCTTAACATGTTAGCTAACCCTTCACCTAACCTTAACATGTTAGCTAACCCTTCACCTAACCTTAACATGTTAGCTAACCATTCACCTAACCTTAACATGTTAGCTAACCCTTCATCTAAACCTAACATGTTAGCTAACCCTTCATCTAAACCTAACCTTAACCCTTTAACCTAACTCCTAACCTTAACCCCTAAACCCTAAAGCTAACGTTAGCCAGCTAGCTAACATTAGCCACCTAGCCAACGTTAGCCACAACAAATTGTCATTTGTAACTTAACATACGTTTTGCAAATATGTAACATATTGTACATTTTGTAAATTCCTAACATATTGTACGAATTGCAATTTGTAACATATCATACAAATTGTAATTCGTAACGAAATAGATGATGAACATCCACAAATTAATACATTCCATACGAAACATAGCATATCATACAACATGGAGTGCCTCGGATTTACAAATGGAATAATACGAATTTCTCTGAGACCAGGTTGGTGGAATAGGCATTCGTCCAATTGGACGATGACTCCTTATAAATCCATTTAGAATAAGCAACACTGTATCCAATAATGATTCCATGGTAAGATATTTTTAAATAAATTTTTGTCATGGAAACTTTGTCAAATTGTGTTGCTTTATTCTGTCGATATCATTATGAATAACATAGGCTACTGCGGAAAATATTGCCTTCAAGGCTTTACTTCCCATGGAGAAAGTCTCCTTGCCCCGCCATAGAGTTTCTTTTCACTGTGTTCCATCCCCAGAGCCCTCTGTCACCCAGCTTCACTGGTCACCGCCTCCCAGTCGTGTTTCTAGACAAGGGATTTGACAGTCAGAGCAGTCAATTAGTCAGTCAGCCGACACAACAGTAGGTCTTTGTTACTGACCTTATCCTCTGTCTCTGTATTGGGACTCTGGTGCCCTGACTGGGTTGCCCTTCAGGGGATTAAGGCTGCCTGTTCCATGTCTAGTGACTGTCTAATTAAGGCAAAATGGCTGGCCCATGCAGTTCTAAGACCTTGTCCTACATGGTTTAGAGCCACTTACTGTCCCCGGGCAGATCAAACCAACCAGCTGTCTGATCAGCAGACCTAGACTTATGACCTCATAACCCATGGCAGGACACAACCTAGTCTCAGAGCATTTCGTATTGCTCTGTACGTAAATCGGTTAAGGTTAAGAGTTAGGTTAAAGGGTTAAGGTTAGGGTAAGAGGAAGGGTTAGCTGAAAGGTTAGGGTTAGGAGTTAGGTTAAAGGGTTAAGGTTAGGGTTAAGGGAAGGGTTAGCTGAAAGGGTTAAGGTTAGGGTTAGGAGTTAGGTTAAAGGGTTAAGGTTAGGGGTAGGAGTTAGGTTAAAGAGTTAAGGTTAGGGTTCGGGTTTGGGGAAGGGTTAGCTGAAAGGTTAAGGTTAGGGTTAGGAGTTAGGTTAAAGGGTTAAGTTTAGGGTTAGGGGTAGGAGTTAGGTTAAAGAGTTAAGGTTAGGGTTCGGGTTTGGGGAAGGGTTAGCTGAAAGGTTAAGGTTAGGGTTAGGAGTTAGGTTAAAGGGTTAAGTTTAGGGTTAGGGGTAGGAGTTAGGTTAAAGAGTTAAGGTTAGGGTTAGGGGTAGGGTTAAGGTTAGGGTTAAGGGAAGGGTTAGCTAACATGCTAAGTAGTTGCAAAGTAGCAAAAAAGTTAAGTAGTTTAAAAGTAGCTAATTAGCTGAAATATTAAGGTTGTCCGTGACGAGATTCAAACACTAAACGTTGTCATTATCCTTTCATTTCTGCGTAAAAAAAACTATTAAATGTAACTAAATGTAATTTAAAAAAATTAAATCTATGTAATCCCCCAAAATACTTATTTATAATGACAGGGACATAAACAATAACTAGTAATTTTGCATACTCCAAGAAAGGTTCAAATAGTTATACATTGCTGAGGTGTAGTCACTTTTAAAGACACAAGTTTAAGTACACAGTACAAATATGATAAAAATATGAAATATTTTATATAACGTTTTTCCTATTCAACAAAACTGTATGAATAAGGCTTGACATGACTTACAGTTGAAGTTGTGTCACTCCCTGACCATAGAGAGCCCTTGGTTCTCTATGGTGTAGTAGGTCGGGGCGTGACTAGGGGGGTGTTCTAGGTTATATATATTTCTATGTTGGTGCTCTTGGTATGGTTCCCAATTAGAGGCAGCTGATGTTCGTTGTCTCTAATTGGGGATCATACTTAAGGGTTCCATTTTCCCACCTGCTTTGTGGGATATGTTTTTGAGTGATTGCATGTTGCACCTCAGTACTGCACGGTCGTTGTTTGTTTCTTGGTTTGTTTTAAGTTTCACTAAATAAAGATGTGGAACTCCAATCACGCTGCGCCTTGAACCCGTTCCTACGACAACCATGACAAGTTGGAAGTTTACATACACTTGGGTTGGAGTCATTAAAACTCGCTTTTCAACCACTCCACAAATTTCTTGTTAACAAACTATAGTTTTGGCAAGTTGGTTAGGTCATCTACTTTGTGCATGACACAGGTCATTTTTCCATTAATTGTTTACAGACAGATTATTTCACAATTCCAGTGGGTCAGAAGTTTACATACACAAAGTTGACTGTGCCTTTAAACAGCTTGGAAAATTCCAGAAAATGATGTCATGGCTTTAGAAGCTTCTGATAGGCTAATTGACATCATTTGAGTCAATTGGAGGTGTACCTGTGGATGTATTTCAAGGCCTACCTTCAAACTCAGTGCCTCTTTGCTTGACATCATGGGAAAATCGAAAGAAATCAGCCTAGACCTCTACAAGTCTGGTTCATGCTTGGGAGAAATTTCCAAACGCCTGAAGGTACCACGTTCATCTGTACAAACAATAGTACGCAAGTATAAACACCATGGGACCACGCAGCCGTCACACCGCTCAGGAAGGAGGAGAAGAAACTCTCTGAAAATGGAGTCCAATGTTAACGAGACTGATCGGTACAGTTGGAGATGGAATCTTCTAATTTACGGAATCGCCAAAAGATCCAACCAGAACATCAAAGCAAAGGTGAAGGACATTTGCAGGGCAATAGTCCCAGAGGCCGAGCGGAGTGTTGTTGCAGGTTCCCTGGATGTGGTGAACCACCTGGGTAGGCAAAGAAGTGACAGAATGGCTATCTAAACACAACAACCTGAGGTTCAAGGAGGAAGTGACAGAATGACTATCTAAACACAACAACCTGAGGTTCAAGGAGGAAGTGACAGAATTTGATAAAGAAGCTCGGAATCATCTGTGACTGATGATTGAGAGAGCAAGGAAGGAGGGGAAAAGTGCATACTTGGCGGGAGTCAAGGCTTTTGTTCTTGGCAGGGAAATTTACTCTGAGGCCTAGCTTGAAATTTACTGGATTTACCAAGTGAGGTGCAGGACTGATCTTATTTGCCACTGGTAAAACATTTTATTTTGTGAGTAAAGTGCATTCTTTGTGTGAGATTTTTTTATGGAACATTAACACTGACACTGAACATTAACACCGACACTGAACATTAACACTAACACTGAACATTAACACTGACAACATTAACACTGAACATTAACACTGACACTTAACACTGACACTGAACATTAACGTAGCTTGATGGCTATTGGTGTTATCAATGCATGGTACAAATATCAGATTTTATTTGCAAATGGAAAAAAAAAAATCATTTTCACTTTAGATCTAGCAACTGCGAGGTACAAATAACTGTTTTTATTTGCAACTAGCAAGAACGTTTGCTTTTGTGAGAACACGTTTCATATTCTTCATATGGTCACTGTGGTAGTAAATGTACATTTCAGGTGTTTTCTATTAATGCCAGGGGAATCTGTAATATTTTGGAAAGAAAATCTGTATTGTTGTATTGTAAAAATAAAAATGCTAACTTTTACTTCATTCAAGAAACTCATGCCTGTTCCACAGATACTGCGTTATGGAAGTGTCAATGGGGGAATGATATTTGGTTTTCATTTGGTACTAATCGGTCAGCAGGTGGCGCTATTTTAATAGTTAATAAAGGTTACTGGAAGCTGAATATTTTTTTTTAGGTGGAAGTAGCAGGAATTATTGATAAATATTAGAACTGTGCCCGTGTTATGAATACTTCTGGAAGTTACTGGGAACTGATGAAATTTGATATAAGGCTTTTGTCTATTTCAATAGCAAAAGAAATTGCTTGTGCCAAGAGAGAAAGAATATGAAATCATAAAGGGAATAATGGATTATCTGATCTACCTATCAGGAATTACTGGAGTGATCATCACTGCAAATGCAGTTAGACTGTATCTACAAGGAAAAGTCCAGAGGAGTGTTAGGAAGATCAACACGAAAATGAATGGAAGGAGAGAAAAATACAAAATATTTATTTCATTTAGAGAAATGGGCAAGTGAAATTATATCCATATGTAAATGAATGATCAATAATACTCCCAATGAAAATCCAAAAGGATGTTGTCCAGTTTTATCAGAATATACAGTACCAGTCAAAAGTTTGGACACACCTACTCATTCAAGGGTTTATCTATATTTTTACTATTTTCTACATTGTAGAATAATAGTGAAGACATCAAAACTATGAAATAACACATATGGAATCATGTAGTAACCAAAAAAGTGTTAAACAAATCAAAATATATTTTAGATTCTTCAAAGTAGCCACACTTGATGACAGATTTGCACACTCTTGGAATTCTCTCAACTAGCTTCACCTGGAATGCTTTTCTAACAGTCTTGAAGGAGTTCCCACATATGCTGAGCACTTGTTGGCTGATTTCCCTTCACTCTGTGGTCCAACTCATCCCAAACCATCTCTATTGGGTTGTGGTCTGGTGATTGTGGAGGCCAGGTCATCTGATGCACTCTCCTTCTTGGTCAAATAGCCCTTACGCAGCCTGGAGGTGTGTTGGGTCATTGTCCTGGATAAAAACAAATTATAGTCCCACTAAGCGCAAACCAGATGATGTATCGCTGCAGAATGCTGTGGTAGCTATACTGGTTAAGTGTGCCTTGAATTCTAAGTAAATCACCGAGAGTTTCACCAGCAATGCACCCCCACACCATCACAACTCTTCCTCCATGCTTTATGGTGGGAACTACACATGCGGAGATCATCCGTTCACCTACCCATCTCATAAAGACAGGGCGGTTGGAACCGAAAATCTTACATTTGGATTCATCAGACCAAAGGACAGGTTTCCACTGGTCTAATGTCCATTGTTTGTGTTTCTTGGCCCAAGCAAGTCTCTTCTTCTTATTGGTGTATTTTAGTAGTGGTTTCTTTGTAGCAATTCGACCATGAAGGCCTGATTCACACAGTCTCCTCTGAACAGTTGATGTTGAGACGTGTCTGTTACTTGAACTCTGTGAAGCATTTATTTGGGCTGCAATTTATAAGGCTGGTGACTCTAATGAACTTATCCTCTGCAGTCTTCCTTTCCTGTGGCGGTCCTCATGAGAGCCAGTTCCAGATGTACAACAGGTCTCCTACAGAGGTGCAGGAAATAGTTGATGGAGCAAGTGGAGCTGAGGAAGCTATGGCAGTGGATGACCTGCAACAGGAGCTGAGGAAGCTATGGCAGTGGATGACCTGCAACAGGAGCTGAGGAAGCTATGGCAGTGGATGACCTGCAACAGGAGCTGAGGAAGCTATGGCAGTGGATGACCTGCAACAGGAGCTGAGGAAGCTATGGCAGTGGATGACCCGCAAGAGGAGCTGAGGAAGCTATGGCAGTGGATGACCTGGAAGAGGAGCTGAGGAAGCTATGGCAGTGGATGACCCGCAAGAGGAGCTGAGGAAGCTATGGCAGTGGATGACCCGCAACAAGAGCTGAGGAAGCTATGGCAGTGGATGACCTGCAACAGGAGCTGAGGAAGCTATGGCAGTGGATGACCTGGAAGAGGAGCTGAGGAAGCTATGGCAGTGGATGACCTGGAAGAGGAGCTGAGGAAGCTATGGCAGTGGATGACCTGGAAGAGGAGCTGAGGAAGCTATGGCAGTGGATGACCCGGAAGAGGAGCTGAGGAAGCTATGGCAGTGGATGACCCGCAAGAGGAGCTGAGGAAGCTATGGCAGTGGATGACCCGCAGCAAGAGCTGAGGAAGCTATGGCAGTGGATGACCTGCAACAGGAGCTGAGGAAGCTATGGCAGTGGATGACCTGGAAGAGGAGCTGAGGAAGCTATGGGAGTGGATGACCTGGAAGAGGAGCTGAGGAAGCTATGGCAGTGGATGACCCGCAAGAGGAGCTGAGGAAACTATGGCAGTGGATGACCTGCAACAGGAGCTGAGGAAGCTATGGCAGTGGATGACCCGCAAGAGGAGCTGAGGAAACTATGGCAGTGGATGACCCGCAACAGGAGCTGAGGAAGCTATGGCAGTGGATGACCTGCCAGAGCAGCTGAGGAAGCTATGGCAGTGGATGACCTGCCAAAGGAGCTGAGGAAGCTATGGCAGTGGATGACCCGCAACAGGAGCTGAGGAAGCTATGGCAGTGGATGACCTGCCAGAGGAGCTGAGGAAGCTATGGCAGTGGATGACCTGGAAGAGGAGCTGAGGAATCTATGGCAGTGGATGACCTGGAAGAGGAGCTGAGGAAGCTATGGCAGTGGATGACCCGCAAAAGGAGCTGAGGAAGCTATGGCAGTGGATGACCCGCAACTGATTCAGAATGTCGCTCAACTGTTGAGAGATACTAATACTCTACATTGATTGTAAAGAAGGTTGATTTTGTGGCATTTATTGCGCAGGGGATTAATTGTACTGCCCAAACAAACAAAAAGTCTAAGAAACTGGACAGAATTGTAGGTACGTCTGAAAGGTTTTTGGGTCTGCAGGAATGAATAGAGGTTTTTATTGTCACATACACCAGATAGGTGCAGTGAAATGTGTTGTTTTAACAGCCGAAACATTGCAGGGAATACTGAATGAAAATGTCCCCCCTCCCAGGCGCCTGAGCCCGTGTAGGGATTAGCTTTGGATTGGACTGTGACCTAAGGAGTGGGATGTTTATGTATTTTATCTGTTGTTTTTTGTGTAGCAATATTAATGTTACTCATATTGATGTTACACGGGAAATGGAAACCACTTCTTACTTACCGACTTCATGTACTTGATGTGCTGGTTGACAACAAGCATAGTAATGTTTTCTTAACTATACAGTGCATTCGGAAAGTATTCAGACCCCTCAACTTTTTCCACATTTGGTTACGTTACAACATTGTTCTAAAATGGATTGAATAGTTTTTTTCCCTCAACAATCTACACACAATACCCCATAATGACATCACAATACCCCATAATGACAAAGCAAAAACAAGTTTAGACATTTTAGCAAATTTGGAAATCTCATTTACATAAGTATTCAGACCCTTTTCTCAGTACTTTGTTGAAGAACCTTTGGCAGCAATTACAGCCCTGAGTCTCCTTGGGTATGACACTACAAGCTTGGCACACTTGTATTTGGGGAATTTCTCTCATTCCTCTCTGCAGATCCTCTCAAGCTCTGTCAGGTTGGATGGGGAGCGTCGCTGCACAGCTATTTTCAGGTCTCTCCAGAGATGTTCGATCGGGTTCAAGTCCGGGCTCTGGCTGGGCCACTCAAGGACATTGAGAGACTTGTCCCGAAGCCACTCCTGCATTATCTTGGCTGTGTGCTTAGGATCGTGGTCCTGTTGGAAGGTGAACCTTCTCCCCAGTCTGAGGTCCTGAGTGCTATCTGTACTTTGCTTTCCCTCAATCCTGACTAGTCTCCCAGTCACTACCGCTGAAAAACATCCCCACAGCATGATGCTGCCACCACCATGCTTCACCGTAGGGATGGTGCCAGGTTTCCTCCAGATGTGACACTTGGCATTCAGGCCAAAGAGTTCAATCTTGGTTTCATCAGACCAGAGAATCTTCTTTATTATGGTCTGAGAGTCATTTAAGTGCCTTTTGGCAAACTCTAAGCGGGCTGTCATGTGCGTTTTACTGAGGAGTGGTTTCTGTCTGGCTACTTTATCATGAAGGCCTGATTGGTGGAGTGCTGCAGAGATGTTTGTCCTTCTGGAAGGTTCTCCCATCTCCACAGAGGACCTCTAGAGCTCTGTCAGCGTGACCATTGGGTTCTTGGTCACCTTCCTAACCAATGCCCTTCTCCCCCGATTGCTCAGTTTGGCCGGGCGGCCAGCTCTAGGAAGAGTCTTGGTGGTTCCAAACTTCTTCCATTTCAGATTCATCGAGGTCATTGTGTTCTTGGGGACCTTCAATGCTGCACAAATGTTTTGGTACGCTTCTCCAGATCTGTGCCTCGACACAATCCTGTCTGGAGCTCTACGGACAATTCCTTCGTCCTCATGGCTTGGTTTTTGCTCTGACATGCACTGTCAAGTGTGTCAAGACATTATATGTGACACGATTCAGGAAACTAGGCATATGTCGCAAGTCATGACTTCACAGGAGAGCCTTTTGAACGTAATTTTTTTTTAAAAATCAAAATGCGTTTTTTGGCAGAAATGCCTTCTCGAACATGTGAACTTTCATGTGCCTTAATGTCATCATCTGTAAATACGAATAAAATTGTTAAATGTGGTGGTAATGACCATGTTACAACACTAGGGGGTGGTAATGACCATGTTACAACACTAGGGGTGGTAATGACCATGTTACAACACTAGGGGGTGGTAATGACCATGTTATAACACTAGGGGGTGGTAATGACCATGTTATAACACTAGGGGGTGGTAATGACCATGTTCTAACACTAGGGGGTGGTAATGACCATGTTACAACACTAGGGGGTGGTAATGACCATGTTACAACACTAGGGGTGGTAATGACCATGTTACAACACTAGGGGGTGGTAATGACCATGTTACAACACTAGGGGTGGTAATGACCATGTTCTAACACTAGGGGGTGGTAATGACCATGTTATAACACTAGGGGGTGGTAATGACCATGTTACAACACTAGGGGGTGGTAATGACCATGTTACAACACTAGGGGGTGGTAATGACTATGTTACAACACTAGGGGGTGGTAATGACCATGTTACAACACTAGGCGGTGGTAATGACCATGTTATAACACTAGGGGGTGGTAATGACCATGTTATAACACTAGGGGGTGGTAATGACCATGTTACAACACTAGGGGGTGGTAATGACCATGTTATAACACTAGGGGGTGGTAATGACCATGTTACAACACTAGGGGGTGGTAATGACCATGTTATAACACTAGGGGGTGGTAATGACCATGTTACAACACTATGGGGTGGTAATGACCATGTTATAACACTAGGGGGTGGTAATGACAATGTTATAACACTAGGGGGTGGTAATGACCATGTTACAACACTAGGGGGTGGTAATGACCATGTTATAACACTAGGGGGTGGTAATGACCATGTTACAACACTAGGGGGTGGTAATGACCATGTTACAACACTAGGGGGTGGTAATGACCATGTTACAACACTAGGGGGTGGTAATGACCATGTTACAACACTGGGGGGTGGTAATGACCATGTTACAACACTAGCGGGTGGTAATGACCATGTTACAACACTAGGGGGTGGTAATGACCATGTTACAACACTGGGGGGGGTGGTAATGACCATGTTTCAACACTAGGGGGTGGTAATGACCATGTTACAACACTAGGGGGTGGTAATGACCATGTTATAACACTAGGGGGTGGTAATG